>NC_133665.1:43919704-44089228 GCF_037893015.1 Macrotis lagotis | reverse complement strand
AAATGTAATGAAACCTGTAAACCCCTTCTCAAAACCATGTTTTTAAAATCCCTGAAGGAAATGTTAAATTTCAGTTAGAACACAGATTCTTTATCTTTTTTGTGTGTCATGGACCCTTGGCAATCTGATGAAGTCAATAGATCTCTTCTCAGAAATATGTTTTTAAATATAGGAATTTCTAAGGAAAATAGAGGTTAGTGGAAATTAATGTTGGTGAAGTACTCCTTGAATATAAGTTGAAAACTATCCATTGAAATCTATCCATCAATTCCTTAGGAAGTTTAATATGCCCCAAGTTAAGAATTCCTCTTTTAAGAGTATGTACACTGTGAGATATAGCAGAACTAGATCTTCAAATATACTATAAGGTGGTAATTATCACAACTATCTGGCTTTGGATAAGAAAAATAAGGGTGGATCAGTGAAGTAGAGTAGATATATACTATGGCAACTCCATATTTGATAAATGCAAAAATTAAGACTTTGGGCTAAGAACTCACTTTTTGATGAAAATTTATGGGAAACTTGGAAAGCAATCTGGCAAAAATTAAATATAAATTGATATCTTACACAGCTTACTAAATAAGGTCAAAATGGATACATGATTTAGATATAAAGAAAGATATCATAAGTAAATTAGAGGGACATGGAGCATATGACCTATCAGACAAATGAATAAAAAATTATGAATAAACAAGAAATAAAGAGCATTGTAGGATTATTTTAATTATATTAATTTTAAAGGATTTGAACAAATAAAATCAATGTAGCCAAGATTAGAAGGAAAGCAGACAGCTGGGGAAGTCAGTTTCTCAGATAAAGGCCTCATTTCTCACATATATAAATAATATAGTCAAATATATACATATATATATATAAACATACATATATATATAGTTTCATAAAAATGCTCTAAATCATTATTTATTGGAGAAATTAAATTGATTTGAAGCTGTTCTGAGGTATCATCTCCTACCTCTTAGCCTGACTAAAATGACAGAAGAAAATTTCAAATGCTGAAGAAGATATAGAAAAATTAGACATAACACACTATTTGTGGAATTGTGACCTTATTCAACCACTTTGGAGAATCATTTAGAATTATTCCCAGAGTCATAAAACTATGTATACCTGTCAACTCAGCAATATCATTATTAGGGCTGTTTCCTGAGGTGATCAGGATAAAAAGAAAAGAACCTATCTGGTCCAAAATATTTATAGTATCTCTCTTTGTGGTGTCAAAGAACCAGAAATTGAGGGAATGCCCATCAATTGTAGTACAGTTAAATAATGAGGCATATTAGACTTCCTAAGGAATTTATGGATAGATTTCAGGGAGTCTATGCAGCTGTATTCAAGCTGTGGTATATGATAGTGATGGAATGTTATTGTGCTATAAGAAATTATTGAGCAGGTTAATTTTAGAAAAACCTGGAAATATTTGCATGAAATAACAGTTAAAGGAGCAGAACTATTGTATGCAATAATAGTAACGTGGTTTAAAGAGTAACTATGAATGACTTAACTATAATGAGTAATGTGATCATTCAAATCAACTATGAAGGAATTATAATAGGAAAATGCTATCCCTTTCCAGAGAAAGAACTGATATATGAAAGTATGTATTGTATGATTCCACATATAAATCTATATTAAATGTTGGTCTTCTTTAATAAAGGTTGAGAGGGAAGAAGGGAGACAACAGAACTCAAAATTTTTCATAATAAATAAATGGATAAATTTTTAAGTATGTACAACTGCCTAATGTTTAAATCATCAAGAAAACTTTGACAAAAGCTGCAGACCAAATTCTTGACCTAAATAAGGAAAACTGAGGGAAAGGAGGGAGTGTGATATTTATGGAGAAAGTAGTTGGTGGCACAGGAGATGAAGTGCTCTGTTTAGAGTTAGAAAGATATGACCCGAACAAGGACCCTGTTGTCCTCAGTTTTCTCCTCTATAAAGTGTGGCTTATAACCAGACCTACTTCATATGGTTGTTATGGGGATCAAATGAAATATTTGTAAAAAGCTCTTTCTCTCTCCATATCTATCTGTCTGTCTGTCTGTCTGTCTGTCTATCGTCTATCTATATATCTAAAGTAGGTTTTTCCTCCTCTTCTTCTCTATTCCGTAAGTGTAAATCAAGTACTAGAATATAGAGGCAACAGAGTGCAGCATGAATTCTAGTGCTAACTCTATCATCATATTTTAGTAGAATACAGGGCTCCAGGTCTGTTTCTTTATTTGAGAAATGAAGTTGACCTAATTTATCTAAAAGATCTTTTTAAATTATACCATTCTATTATATAGTACTTCCTATGAAAGTCCAAAATTTTATATTAAAAAATTTTACTGGTTTGCTTAGTAGTTCATGTTTCTATATAAAACACATTCTTCACAACTACCTTGTGAAATAGATACAAGTATTTTTATCCCAGTTTCTTAAAGGTTTCATAAATATAAAAAGTAATTATTTTTGCTTTGGTCAGACACCTTGAGGATTTTCCCCTCTCAGATTATTTTTGATTATGCAAAAGAGGCTTGTTTTGTTTCATTTCTTTCTTATCTTCCTTAATCATTGAGAAACCCTGAGGACCTTGCTGTCCCAGTTCAATTGTTTTTACCAAGTAAAAATGATCATTCTTGGCCTCTTTGCCTCATCTCTTTCTTGCTTAACCTTAATCAATCAATGTTCATTGTTTCAATCAATTTGTGTCCCGAGAAACACCTATTTAGTCTTAAAAGACCAGGTTCTCCTGTATTCAGGGTTATCTCCAGTCATCCTGATCCATTTTGGGCCCCTGGGCCCAGGTGGCTCCAGAGAAGACAGTGAGACTGGTGACTTTGCATAGCTCCCTCCTCACTTAAAAGTCAATTCACTTGCATGTCATGGAATTACCTCCCTGATATCTTAGTCTTCCAGAACAGTAATCTCATTTACTATATAAGGACATTGATGTTTACAGAATTTAAATAATTTACTTGGAGACAACTTATCTGTTTTAATAGTTTAAAAGTATATTATGAGGATCAAATGAAATAATCAATGTTTAAAGAGATTTGTTATGATTTTGCATGATAAAAATTGACGATTAAGCCTTATACTTCATAACAGTGTCATGTTTAGAATTGACTTTAAATTATTCCTATTGTAAACACTGGAAACTCAAATGTGCCAGGATGAGAAACTTTGAGGATCTTTGAGATGATTTCAGAGACTACTTTGAAACATTATTTAGTCTGTCAAAGCAGAGAAATATTCCTAGACAATATGGAGCTGGAGCAAAATTCTACCACTTCCTTGGGAATATAAATATCTATGCTATTACATATATATAAACTACAAGATCCCCTGGCCCACTTAAAAATGGACTTCAGTACTTAAAAATCCCAACTTATTATGTCTTCATCATGAGTACTATCTCCAATTATGTAGAATACAAGTCTAAGTTCTTGATCATCATTGCCCATGTTCTCCTATAAATTTTTTGGTGTTAGGGGGTTCACTTGGAGGTTTAATTCTGTCTTTAGGATTTTGACTAATAATTTGTTGACCTTAACTTTACCTATTTTTGCATATGCCCTGCTTTCCCAGTCCAACAACTTTGATACTTGTGTTACCATTTTCTATGTGCAAGGCACCATTGTGTAGCAATATGCCCATGTACCCACCATACATCTCTCCATTTCCCTGTGAGTGAGCTATAGTTTTGAAACTTCAGAAAAGCATTAGGTATTTATTTCAATGAACTGCTTAAAACCTTTGACACTGTTGCCTAATATCACAAATATATCCAGTGACCTTTCTTCTTTCTCCTCAGTTTTGGGTCCAGCTCATTGTCCATAGTGAAGTCTTTCATGAAATGGTAAACAAGCCAATTATGGATCAGTTGGAAACTATAATAGCATCAATTGTTAAATTTTTAGTGTGAACCTCAAATCAGCAGTTGTTATAATTTAGGGCTTAATTTATTGGTTTGCTGATGTTTTGCACTTAAGAAAATGGCTATGCAAATTAAATTTATAATTGAGTATCCCCTAGAGTCTTGTTCTTAAACATTTGGGAGCATATTCTTTTATTGTTGGTAATCATCATCATCATCATCTTTTATTTACATGGTGTTTTTTAATTAATTTATTTATTTCCATTGATATGCACATGTATATTTTTTAGTTAAAAATTTTCTCCACCCTCCCTTCCCATACCCCTTCCTTCAGTGTCAAATAGTCAGATTAGCACTGTATATACATATTTTGATAAGCATGTTTACAGATTTGTAATTTTTGGTATGAGGAATTAGGATTAAGGGAAAGAGATATAGAAGAGATAATTTTTATAAAATATTCAACAGATTCTGAAGGATTGGGGTTTTGTGTTTTTTTTTTGTTTTTCTTCCTCTGGATGGGGGTAATATAGTACATAGTCAGTCTAGTACAGTTGTCTGGACTGCTGAGAGAAGCTGCTTCCACAATGGTATTATTAATGTGTACATTTCTCTCTTGGTTCTGCTCCTTTCACTCAGCATTAGATCCTATAAGTCATTCCATTCTTCTCTAGAGTAAAACCATTTATAGTTTCTTATAGAACAATAGTATTCCATAGTATTCGTGTAGCATAACTTGTTTAACCATTCCCCAATTGTTGGGCATCCCCCTAATTTCCAATTCTTTGCCACTACAAAAAGAGCTGCTATGAATATTTTGGAACATATGGAATTTTCCCTTTTAACTATAATTTCTTCTGGATATAGACCTAGAATTAGAATTCCTGGGTCAAAGAGTATGAACAATTTTATTGCTCTTTGGGGATAGTTCCATATTGCTCTCCAGAAAGGTTGGTTCCTTTCACAATTCTTGTAGCAATGCAGCAATGTCTCAATCCTAATTCAACCTCTCCAAAATTGATCATTTTCCCCTTTCTCTCTTCTTGGTCAATTTGATAGGTGTAAGGATGATACTTCATTGTTTTTTAAATTTGCATTTCTCTAATCAAAAATGATTTAGAGCATTTTTTCAAATGATTATATATAGCTTCAATTTCTTCATTTGAAAACTGTCTGTTTATATCCTTTGACCTTTTAATCAATTGGGGAATGGCTTGTGACCTCATAAATTTGATACAATTCTCTACATATTTTAGAAATCCCTAGTTATGAAGATTGTTTCCCAGATTCCTGCTTTCCTGCTAATTTTGGCAGTACTGATTTTATTAATGCAAAAACTTTTTAATTTAATAAAATCAAAATAATTCATTTTGCAGTATATAATATGTTCTAATTCTTGTTTGGTTATAAATTTTTCCTTTTCCATAGATCTGATAAAATATTTAATGGTCTATTAATTTATCTATGGTATATCACAATTTATGTCTAAATCCTGTACCCATTTTGATCTTATTTTGGTATAGAGTGTGAGATGCGGATCTATGCCTAGCTTTTGCCATATTATTATCCAGTTTTCCCAACAATTTTCATCATATAGTGAGTTTTTATCCCAGAAGCTGATGTCTTTGGATTTGTCAAATAGTAGATTGCTGTAGTCATTTACTGTGACCTCTTTAGAACCTATCCTAATCCATTGATCTATTACTCTATTTCTTAACCAGTACCAGGCAATTTTGATGACTACCACTTTATAGTATACTTTTAGATCTGGTAGAGCCAGGCCACTTTCCTTTACATTTTTTTTTGCATCAATTTCCTGGCTATTTTTGCCCTTTTGTTGCTCCAGATAAATTTTTTAACTATTTTTTTCTAGCTTGGTTAAGCAGTTTCTTGATAGTTTTGATTGCTTTGGAACTTATTAAGTAATTTAATTTGGGTGCAATTGTCATTTTTATTATAGACCTACCTAACCATGTTCTACCTAACCATGAACATTTGATATTTTTCCAATTATTTAGATCTGACTTTATTTGGGTGAGAAGTGATTTATAATTGCTACTGCTAGCATTTTTAACACTATATTAAATAGTAAAGGTGATAATGGCATCCTTGTTTCACTGCTAACTTTATTGCATATAATATTTGTTGTTGGTTTTAGATACTATTTATTATTTTAAGGAAAACTCCATTTATTCCTAAACCTTCTAGTGCTTTTAATAGAAATGTATATTATATTTTATCCAAGGTTTTTCAGCATCTACTGACATAATCATGATTTCTGTTGGTTTTTTTATTGATATGTTTAATTATGTTGAATGTTTTCCTAATATTGAACCATCCCTGCCTATCTGGTATAAATCTTACTGGATCATGGTGTATTATTCTAGTAATAACTTCCTGTAGGCTCATTGCTAAAATTTTATTCAAGATTTTTGCATCAATATTCATCAGGGAGATTGGTCTATAATTTTCTTTGTCTGTTTTGCTTTTCCATGGTTTAGGTAACAGCACCATGATGGTGTCATAAAGCTAATTTGGCAGAACTCTTTCCTCACCTATTTTTTTAAATTGTTTTTAAATTGTTCCTTAAATGTTTGATATAATTCACTTGTAAATCCATCTGGACCTGAAGATTTTTTCCTTAGGAAGTTTATTAATGATTTCCTCAATTTCTTTTGATGAAATGGGGTTATTTAAGTGATTTATTTCCTCTTCTGCTAATCTGGGCAGTTTGTAGTTTTGTAAATATTCATCCATTTTACTCAGGGTATTCAATATACTGGCATACAGTTCTGCAAAGTAGCTCTGAATTATCTCTTTAATTTCCTCCTCTGGTAATTAGTTCAAGATTTTCATTTTTGATACTGGTAATTTGATTATCTTCTTTCATTTTTTAATCAGATTAACCAAAGGTTTATCTATTTATTGGCTTTTTCAAAAAACCAAATCATAGTTTTATTTATTAGATCAATGGTTTTCTTGCTTTTGATTTTATTAATCTCTCCCTTGATTTTCAGAATATCTAATTTCATTTAATTGGGGAGCTTTAATTTGTTCTTTTTCTAGATTTTTTAGTTGCATACCCATCTTCTCTTTCACTATTTTATTCATATAGGCATTTAGAGATATGAAATTTCCCCTTAAAACTTCTTTGACTGCATCCTATGAATTTTGGTATGATGTCTAATTATTATCATTTCTTAGATATAATTATTGATTATTTCTATTATTTTCTGTTTGATCCACTCATTATTAAAGATAAAGTTATTTAATTTCCAATTAGTTCTTGGTTTATCTTTCCATAACCCTTTATTACATGTAATTTTTTTTTTGCATTATAGTCTGAGAAGTGTGTATTTTTATTTCTGTCCTTCTGCATTTGATTGTAGGGTTTTTGAGCCCTAGTACATGGTCAATTTTGGTGTAGGTGCCATGTACTGCCCAGAAAAAGGTCTATTCTTTTATTTATACCAATTAAGTTTTCTCCAGACATCTATCATATCTTAGTTTTCTAAGATTTCATTCACCTTCTTAACTTCCTTCTTGTTTATTTTGTTGTTATATTCATCTAGTTCTGTGAGAGGGAAATTGAGGTCTCTTATTATTAAAGTTTTGCTATGTCTTCTTGTAATTCATTTTGTGTTATCCTCTAGGAATTTGAGTACTATACCACTAGGTGCATACATGTTTAATAATGATATAGTTTCATTACCAATGATGCCTTTTAAGAAGATGTAGTTTCCTTCCTTATCCCTTTTAAAGAAATTGATTTTTACTTTTACTTTTTCTGAGATTAGGAGGTCTACGCCAGATGGTTTTACTTTAGCTGAGGCAAATCATATTTTGCTCCAACCTTTTACCTTTACCGTGTTTCTCTCTGCTTCAAATGTGTTTCTCATAAACAACATAATGTAGGATTTTGGTTTTTAATCCATTCTGCCATCTGCTTCCATTTTATGGAACAGTTCATCCCATTCACATTTATAGTTAAGATTACTAATTCTGTATTTCCCTCCATGCTATCTTTTTTCATTTATATTTTTCTATCATTTTCTCTTATTCCTCCTCACCAAAATTTTACTAACCTTCCCCTTTCATTTTCTTTTAAAAATTTAACTTTCAGTTTATTTTCACTTATACCTTTGAATTACCTTTTATCAGTCTCTTCTCCCTTTATCTTTGCCTTACCCAGTGGCCCCCTGTAGATTAGATTAGATTAGATTTTTTTTTAGTTTTTTGCAAGGTATATGGGGTTGAGTGGCTTACCCAAGGCCACACAGCTAGGTATTATTAAGTGTCTGAGGCCAGATTTGAATTCAGATACTCCTGACGCCAGGGCTAGCACTCTATCCACTGTGTCACCTAGCTTCCCCTAGATTAGATTTTTAAAACCAAGTTGGAATGTATCTTATTTCCAATCTGGGTTAAATATATTGAATAGTATTTATTCAGCATTTACATTCTTCCTTCTTAACCTCTGAATTTATAAATCTTTGTGCCTCTTCCCTTGATGTTATTTCTTGCTCTAATACTATTAATCAGATATCATCAATCACAGTTTGATTATTTGATTGATTGTATTGTTATCAAAGTATCATCATAGATTGTTGACTTGATTGCTTGATAAGCAGCATTGACTCAAATTGTATCAAATTATAATATATTTATTTTTTACCTTGCCCCCTTTTCAAGTAGTTTTCAAGAATACATAATCCTCCTCATGAGCCAAAGTATCATACAAAGCCATATAATTTCTTAAACTATTTGTGCTCTTCCCCCCAGGTCTATTTTCTCTCACACATTACTCCCTCTCCCCCCTCCCCAACCCAAGATAGGTGTACTTGACACCTTAAGTGAAGAAAGGTCTATTCACTCTCCCACTTTAACCCCCCTCTCCCCACCCATGGCACTTAACCCCTTGTTAAGTGAAGCATGGGTTAAGTCAAATGCTGATGTGATTAACTGCAAGAATCTTAAAGATCTCTAAGTACTGGGAGGCTCTGGAAGTCTCCCCTGAGAACTTTACAAATGATTGTAAATTACAGAGACACCTCTGGATCTCACAGTTTATGTTGTCCTCATTAGACAAGATGCTAAGATTTTATTTAAGATTTTTTCATCTATATTAATCAGGGAGATAGGTCTATGATTTCCTTTTTCTGTTTTAACTCTTCCTGGTTTAGGTATCAGCACCATATTGGTTTCATAGAAAAGTTAGGTAGAGTTCCATCTTCCCCTATTTTTCCAAAGAGTTTATATAGAATTGGCACCAATTGTTCCTTAAATGTTTGGTAGAATTCACTTGTGAATCCATCAGGCCCTGGAGAATTTTTCTTAGGGAATTCAATGATGGCTTGTTGAATTTCTTTTTCTGAGATAAGGTTGTTTAGGTATTTAATCTCCTCTTCATTTAACCTGGGTAACTTATATTTCATAAATATTCATCCATCTCACTTAGATTATCAAATTTGGTGGCATAGAGTTGGGAAAAATAATTTTGAATTATTACTTTAATTACCTCCTCACTGGTGGTGAGTTCACCTTTTTTCCTTTATGTTATTAGCAATTTGATTTTCTTCTTTCTCTTTTATAATCAAATTGACCAGAGGGTTAAAAATTTTATTGGTTTTTGCATAAAACCAAATTTTGGTTTTATTTATTGATTCAATAGCTTTTTGCTTTCAATTTTATTAATTTCTCCTTTAATTTTTAGAATTTCTAATTTGGTATTTAACTGGGATTTTTTAATTTCTTCATTCTCTAATTTTTTAAGTTGCATATTTAGTTCATTGATTTATTCTTTCTCTAATTTATTCATGTAAACATTTAAAGATATAATATTTCCCCTGACAGGCATTTTGAGTCAATCCCATAGGTTTTGGTATGTTGTTTCATTATTGTCATTATCTAGGATAAAAGGATTAATTTTTTCTATAATTTGTTTTCTGATCCACTCATTCTTTAAAATGAGGTTATTCAGTTTCCAATTAGTTCTGGGTCTATATCTCCTTGGCCCAATATTGCATATGACTTTTATTGCATTATGATCTGAGAAAGATGTACTCACTATTTCTGTCTTTCTGCAGTTGATCGTTAGGTTTTTATGTCCTAGTACATGGTGAATTTTTGTATAAGTTCCATATACTGAAGAGAAAAAGATATATTCCTTTCTATCCCCATTCAATTTCCTCCATAAGTCTACCAGATCTAGTTTTTCTAATAATCTATTTACCTCCTTAACTTATTTCTTGTTTATGTTATGATTTGATTTTTGTAAAACTGAGAAAGGGAGGTTGAGGTCTCCCACTAGAAGAGTTTTGCTGTATATATGTCTTCCTGTAGTTCTTTAACCTTCTCCTCTAAGAATTTGGATGATATCCCATTGGGGGCATATATATTGAAATAAATTTATTGTCTATTGTGCCTTTTAGGAGTATAAAGTTTCCTTCCTTATCTCTTTTAAAGCTATCTATTTTTGCAGCTGCTTTATCTGAGATAAGGATTACTTACCCCTCCTTTTTTTCACTTCAGCTGAATCAAAATATATTTTACTCTAACTTTTGACCTTTACTCTATATGTATCTCTCTGCTTCAGATGAGTTTCTTGTAAGCAGCATATTGTCAAGTTCTGGTTTTTAATCCACTCTGCTATTCACTTGTGTAATAAGGGAAAACTCATCCCATTTACATTCAAAATTATTATTACTAATTCTTTATTGCCCTCCATGCTATCTTCCCTCTGTTTGAACTTTCCCCCTCCCCCCCCCCTTTTATCTGTCTTCCCCAGTATTTTGTTTCTGAATACCACCCCCTTCAGTGTGTTTGCCCTCCTATATCCACCTCCTCCCCTTTCTTACCTCTTCCTCTTTTTTCCCCTTTTCCCTTCCCTTCCTTTTGTTAGTTCCCCTTTTTTCCCTCTCCCTTTCTCCATCCCCCCTTTTCTTTTCCCCTTTTAGGGAAATACTTGAAAGTTTAGATGTTTTTTTAAGTTAACTGAGTATGTGTGTAAGTTGACTTTAAGCCAAGTCTGATGAGAAGAAGATTCAGGTGCTTCTCATCTCCTGCCTTCTTCCCCTATATTACCATAGGCATTTTGTACCTCTTAGTGTAATGAGATTTACCCCATTCAATCCACTCCTTCCTCCCGTCTCCTTCCTGTCCCCCTTTTTAAGGAGGTAGTGTTTTTAAAATCATTGTATATGAATCATAGAAAATTCTGAGCATCCATCACTTCTAGCTAAGTACATTCGTTTTTTGGGCAAGGAAATGGGGTTAAGTGGCTTGCCCAAGGCCACACAGCCAGGTCATTATCAAGTGTCTGAGGCCAGATTTGAACTCAGGTACTCCTGACTCCAGGGCCTGTGCCCTATCCACTGTGCCACCTAGGTACCCCACTAAGTACATTCTTGAGAGTTATTAGAGTCTTTCTCCCAAGTGGGGTTATAGCCAGTTTCATCCCATTGGATAGCAGTCTCATGGACAAGTCATGAATGTCCATCACTTCTGGCTAGGTATAGTCTCTCTGTTAGAGTTACAATTCTCAAGAGTTATGAGAATCTTTTTCCCCATACTGGGATATAACCAGTTTCAACTTATTGGATAGCAGGGCTTTTTTTCTTTGCCTCCCCCTTTTTTTATTACCTTTTCATGTGTCTCTTGACCCTCCTGTTTGATATCCAAATTTTCTATTTAGCTCTGGTTTTTTCATCAGGAATTTTTGGAATTCTTCCATTTCATTAAATGTCCATCTTTTCCTCTGAAAGAGAAGGCTCAGCTTTGTGGGATAGTGGATTCTTGGCTGCATTCCAAGCTCCCTTGCTCTTTAGAATATCTCATTCCAGGCCCTTCGATCCCTTAATGTTGATGCAGCCAGGTCCTGCACAATCCTTACTGTGGCTCCTTGGTATTTAAATTGTTGCCTTCTGGCTTCTTGCAGGATTTTTCTCTTTTATCTGATAGTTCTAGAATTTGGTCACAACATTCCTTGGTGCTTTCATTTTAGAATCTCTTTCTGGAGGGGACTGATATATTCTTTCAGTAACTACTTTGCCCTCTGGTTCCATAATATCAGTACTTTTCCATCACTAGATCCTGTAATATTAAGTCCAAGCTTTTCTTTTCTCTTCAATGTTTTCAGGAAGTTCAGTAATTCTCAGGTTGCCCCTCCTCGATCTATCTTGAGGTCAGTGGTTTTACTGATAAGGTATTTTACATTTTTTTCTATTTTTTTTCTATTTTTTGATTTTGTTTAACAGGTTCTTGCTGTCTCATGGAGTCATTAGTTTCTACAGACTCCATTCTTTTTTTGGGAGGAGTTTTCTTCATTTACCTTTTGCAACCCATTTTCCACTTGGTCAATTCTACTTTTGAAAGAGCTTTCCATTTGACCAATTGACGTTTTGAGAGGATTATTTTCTTTTTGCATTTGCCCAATTGAGGATCTGAAAGATTTATTCTGATTTTATATTTGTCCAATTGTATTTTTCAATGATTTGTTTTCTTGTTGCAAGGTGTCAATCTTCTCTTGGGTATCTTTTTCTAAATTTTCCAAATTGATTTTTAAACTCCTTCCTTATCTCTTCAAGGAAGTCTTTCTGTGTTGGAGACTAGATCATAGTCTCAGAGGTTCTAGGTCTCTCTGAATTAGGGTTTTTTTTTTCCCTTCCAAGAATTTTTCTATGAATCTACCTTTCCACTGACCTTTCTTCATTTTGCTAAGACCTTGAGTTGGGAAGGGGCTGGTTCACAGGAGCTTGGTGTTGGCATCTCTAGAGGCTTTACTCACTGAGTGCAATTTCTCCAGCTGGCCAGTAGGAGGTGCTGGTTGCTTTCTCTGGAGTGTTTGTGACCTTGATTGAAGCCTACTCCCTTAGCATGACTGGAGCAGTTAAAGCTTTTAAATCCTTTTGTCTTCAATCAATGGTGGCCTCTAGCCTGGGGTGAGGTCATTCCTTTCCCTATTGTCAGCTGGGCTGGTTCTTCTGCTCACACACCTGTGCCTGAGACAAAAGTAGTCTGTAATTGTGTTTGTTCTGGGAAGAGGCTTCAGCTGAAATGGAGGCATGGACTCAGAATTCCTCAGACCTGAGGAGCCCAGGAATAGTGTCAGCAGCTCTCTTACACCAGGAATCTCCCGCCAGCCCTGTTGGCAAGCTCCAGAAGGTAACCACCAACACCAGTGCCTCTGCTCCCTAGTAGACCTAAGGCCCTGTGGTTTAGCCCCACAGCTAATCGAGCAGGTCCTGCACTTGGGCTCCAATCTAGCCCCTTATCAAGCTAATCCTGGGCTGATCCACCCTCTGCTCCAGGACTCACCCAGGGCTGTGGACGACAAATCCTGACATAGATGTTTTTTTTCCTGGCTTTTCTTTCTGGGTTTTGTGGGTCCAATTTCTGTTAAGAGGTTTGTTTCATATCATAGATGGGGAAAGATCAGGAGACTTTAGAACTGTGCCTGTCCTCTTTCCGCCATCTTGACTGGAAGTCCTGAAGTCCTCTATTTCATTGAACATCCATCTTTTTCCCAGACAGTATATGCTGAATTTTGCAAGTTAGTTCATTATGGGTTTCAATCCCAGGTTCTTTGCTCTCTGAAATATGTTATTCCAGGTCTTCCTATCCTTCAGTGTTGAGGCTGAGAGGTTCTGTGAGAGTCTGATTGTATTTCCTTTTTATTTGAATTGTTTTCTTCTTGCTGCTTGCAATATTCTGTCCTTTATTTGAGGGTTCTGGAAGTTGGCTATTACAGCCCTTAGAGTTTTTATCCTGGGATCTCTTCCTGGAGGGGTTCTGTGTATTCATTCAATAGTTATATTGTTATCTTGTTCTAGTAGATTTGGACAGTTTTCCTTTATATTTTCCAGGTTCTTTTTTTTTGGTCCAGGATTTCTAGTAGTTCGGTGATTCATAGATTGTCTCTTCTGGATCTATTTTCCAGGTCTTTCATTTTTCTCTAAAAGGTACTTTACATTTTCTTCAATTTTTTCAACCTTTTTATTTTGTTTGATGGAATCTTGTAGTCTTGTAGATTCATTGGTTTCTATTTGTTCAATTATAATTTTTAGGGTTTTATTTTCTTAAGTTAACTTCTTTGTTTCCTTTTCCAGTTGGTTATTTTTACTTTTAATGGAGTTGCTTTCTTTCGTTAATTTTTCATAATTTTCCTGCATTACTTTCATTCATTTTTTCCATTTTTCTTCTTCCTCCCTTCTTTGGTTTTTAAATTCTTTTTTAAGCTATTCTATGAGCTTCTGTATTTGAGTCCAATTTGTAGACTGTTTTGATACTTCCCCTGTGGGTGATTTTTTTTCACTGCTTTCTTCTTCAGGACATGCCATTGTTATCATCTTTGTCTGTAAAGTAGTTTTCTATAGTGAGCACTCTTGCAACTTTTTTGTTCATCTTTGTCATTTTAGTTCTGCTCCTGGAGTATTAAGGTATAGATCCAAGTTTTTTTTTCCTGGGTTTGGGGTCTGATCCCTGACTAGTCATTGGCCAAGATGTTGCCTTTGCAGTCTAGAACCTATCTTTGCAGAGTTTTGTTTCCTCCTTTATGTCCAGGTTCTGATTTAATAGTAGTTTATTCCCAACATAGTCCTGTCTTTTACCACAATGTTTTTAGGGTTAATACCTTGTTTGGGGTTGGGGTCCTTCCTGCGGGCTTGCTGGGACCTCTGCTGTTGTTAAGCTGCCAGGATCTGGATTGCACTGTGGACAAAAGCTTCCTGCTGGCTTTCCCCACTCTCCTACTTCCTGGACCTTACTTCCTCTTTTACCCCAAAGAGATAGACCTTCACTGAAGATCCTCTGTGATGCCTACAGCTGAAAACTTCTTTGAATCTTCTCTTTTTCTTGGTGGGATATGTAGTTTGAATGTCAGAGTAAAGGCTTCATTTATCTTTGGTAGGGAAAGGCTTCAGGAATATCTTAGCTTCACACTGAAATCTTGGCTCCTCCCCAGAAGTCTCAATTTATATAGTATTTGTTTTTCACTTTTTAAAATTTATTTAAGGCAATTGGGTTAAGTGACTTGCCTAAGGTCACACAGTTAAGCAATTATTAAGTATGTGACTGGATTTGAACTTAGGTACTCCTGGTTCCCAGGCCAGTGCTCTATCCACTGCACAACATAGTTGGTCCCTATATAGTGTTTTGAGACTTGCCAACTGCTTTACATTCATTGTTTCACTTGAACTTCATAACACTCTGAAGTTCTATGATGTGTGCATGTGTTTCTAGGTTTGTGAGATATCTGCAGAGGTTCTTCCTCTAGTTGTTATACATCAATGTTCAAAGAGAGAGGAGAGACAGAGGCAGAAAGAAAATGAAAGAAAAAAAAGAAAGGGAAAGAGGAGGAAAGGAAGAGGGGAAAAGAAAGAAGAGAAAGTGGAAGAGTACTTTCTCTATCTCTATTCTCTCTATCCACTTATCTGTCAATTTTCAGTTCCTTTTTTTAGGTTTTTTGCAAGGCAATGAGGTTAAGTGGCTTGCCCAAGGCCACACAGCTAGGTGATAACTAAGTGTCTGAGGCCAGATTTGAACTCAGGTACTCTGACTCCAGGGTCGGTGTTCTATCCACTGTGCCACTTAGCTGCCCCAAATTTTCAGTTCTTTTTAAGTAGAAAAGGAGCAGATATAAATCAGTAGTCATTTCAATTTGTGTAACATAACCACGTGCTTTGAATTATCAGTTTGAAGTTTATTTTGGCTTCAACCTTTTCCTAGTTGCAGATTCTTCTTTCTCTAGTATTTGGTACTTAGAAGGTGTTTAAAAAATATTTTTTGACTAATTGAATAGAAATTCAAGCAACACTTTTCCTTATCTTCCTTGGCATACAAAGAGTTATTAAAATAGTAATAATACATTAAAATAAATGATTTGAATATTTTGAAATTTGCTATTTAAACTTTTTTAGTAAGTTGGCAAATAAGGGAGAAAATTGTACAAGGTGAGCAGAACTATTACACTCCTGGAGTATTAAGGGTATAGATCCAAGTTTTTTTTCCTGGGTTTGGGGTCTGGCTTGCCTGGGAGTGCAGACTGAGGATTCAAGGGAAGAAAGAGCAACTTTATGTACTACTGGATGACTCCCATGCACTCACTTAACCCTTTTCTTATGCCCCTTTCAGGACATCCAAGAGAAAAAAGTACTAGAATGAAAAAGTAAGTTTCTAAAATAAAACAAAGAAATGCAATTTGGTGAGGATAGAGAATGAAGAGGTTCTAGGGCTGGAATGAGTAGAAAAAGAGAATATATATCTTTAAAATTTTAACCTTAATATAGTGCTGTAAGCTATGCAAATCATTTTATAGACATTGTCCCATTTGACCTGTGTAATAACCATGTGACTCAGATACCTTTATTACCCTATTTACAGATGAGAAAAAAAGATTTTTAAAATGTTAAGTGATTTGTGCAGTACCAACCAACTTTTGTGTCCCTTGTAAAATTTGAAATCAGTTCTTTCTGTTCCAAGTATAGGACTCTAACCAATATGCAATACTATTTAAAATCAGTCAGAAAAGATTCCTCTCTAATTTTCAGCAAATTTTCCCCACTAAACTCCATTGGCTATTCTTGGTCTTTTCTCTTTCTTCCTGTTCCTATTTGTTTCCAAGTTCCATGTACTGTGTGCCATCCAGACTCTGATCCTTGAAGTAGATAGCAGTTATTAGAATAGGAAAGTAGATGGAAAAATTATTTTCTCATTATTCTTTAATAAATATCTAGTTAATCACTGCTATGGCAAGAGAAATTCAATTGTAATAAACAGAGACTAAGTTTTTTATCATCAGTAGTTACCATTAACAAAGGCTATTGATTTAATTTCGGGAGGAGAAATAATAATCATAATAACTTTTGTATGCAATGCTTTAAGGTTTATGCAGTACTTTTCCCACACAACCTTCTAATATAAAGTGTATAAATATTACTATTCCCATTTTATTGATGATTAAACTATGACTTATGAGGTTTTATCACTATCTCATGGTCACTTTATTAGGAAGTATCAAAGTCAGAATCATAACCCAAATCTCCTAAATCCATTTTTCCTACTCTACCATGTACCATACCACACTATCTCTAAAATATATTCAATTCTGAAATGTCTTCACCTCTTTCTTTTCTTTCTCCTTGCTAAAATCAGTAAAAAATTATCTCCTGATGCTTAGTCGTTGTATTTTTCTTCAAGGATAAGAAAGGTTAACTACGCATTTCTAAGCATATGTTTCTTCTTTGAGCAAATAACCTTGAATTTCCCAAAGTCTGATTATATATAGGTGATCTCTGCTCCAGACAATATACAGTGCCATTGACAGTATTAACCTCATTGATCAGGAAGGTAAATCCTTCAGATTACATCAAAGGTATTTGTAATAATGCCTTCTCAAACCTAAATACAAAGAGGTAAACCAAAAAGTCTTTTTTTTCAACATTTTAAGGAAATAACCATTTTCAAATGGTTCCACTCCCTTCTCAAAGTCAAGTATAAAAAGCTCTTTTCATTTATACACAGAACCATAACTAGGAATTCTGGGACCTGGGGAAGATTCAGAAAAGTGGAACAGAGTGGAGATCAGGTGGTACAAGCAAGAATAAGAAAACCCACTGTCCTATGGCTAGTCAATTATTTTTTCCTCTTCTTCCACTCCCTTTGATTCAGAGGAAAAGAATACTTGGGTAAAACTTCCCTTCCTCTATTATTTACTCTCTTTTCATTGTGTCCTCTTGAAAACTCCTTTTGTCCTTGACAAATAAAATTGTCTTAAACCTCTTCTTCTAATATTCAGTTTTATTCCACAGTCTTTTTGAACTAAGGGTAACATGGTTTCTTGTAGAAAAAGGGGACTTAGTTTATGTCTCTTTTATTTGTCTATTGCAGGAGAAAGGTTTTTTTATTATTCCTCATTGATACTTCCAGATGTTTCTCTACCACCACTCAGCAAATATATTACTCTATCCAAATACTAATAATATTTGACATCTATGTCTTTTACAAATGTCTTTTATTTTTGTATCATTATCCCATTTTTACAGATGAGGGGACTGAGGCTAAGAGAAGTGGAATATCTTGCTCTTGCTGTATGAGATGAAATTTGAAGCAAAGGTCTTACACTTTCTCTTTTTCTTTTACTCTTTCTCTTTTCCTTTATCTCTTTTTCTCTTCTTTGTTTTTTCAAAGAGTTCAGTGCTTGGATCACAATCTTCCACTCAACCCTATTCTTTTCCTCATAATTGGAGACATCAATAGACAGATTAATGTCTTCCTAAATATGTGACCGCCTTCTAAAATAATTCATCTCTGTTCATTTGTCTTTCCTCAAATCAAACTTTCAGCGCTATCCTAATCAAGCTTTGGTCAATGGCAGAGGTTCTGGAGCTAGAGACTGTGACATAGATTAGATAGATGGATAAATAGTATGGATGGATGGATGGATGGATGACAGATATGTGGATAGACATGTATGAAAATAGATATATGTGTGTGTGTGTGCTAGTATACTAACAGTTCTGCAACAGTTATGCAAATTCCATTTTATGTAAAGAATTCTGAAATAAATCTTCATTCCAAAAAGACACCTACATTAATTTAACTATTATGTGCCCTCTTTCCTCACTCTAGTCCCTTGACTTGGCACTCTTTAATCTCCCACATACACCCTAACCATATATCCCTCAAAAACCTCCAAATAAAAGCAGAAAAAAAAGGACAAGCATAGCACAGCAGGATCAGAGACTTGGCTTGAAACCTCTAGGATCTAGAAAGGAGATTTTACCCTGCTTCACCCACCCATCAAAGTGTATACCCATGTCTGTCTTCCCTCCCCCTGAGTTAAGGTACCAAGATTCTAATTGTCTAACCTCCTTCCTCCTTCTTCTTCTGAATCTGGCCAGAGTCCCATGTGTTTAACCCACTCTGGGGTAGCCCTTCTTCTTTATCTTGCTTCTCTGTGTTCATTGAACCCTTCCCTCTAAGGTTATTAGAGGGTCCTTTCCTATCCCCCCCCTTTCCCATATTCAGTGGTGGGGAAAGGAATCTTCATTAAATATTTCTGAGAAGAGGCTCACAACATTCACTGGATGCCAAAGAGGTCTATCACACACACACACACACACACACACACAACACACACATACAAACACACTCATTAAGAAAATCACCAACATGAAAGTTTGAGAACTAGAATGAAAAGAGTAATAGATTTGAAGACAGAAAACCAGGATTTAAAAACTTACTATGACACTTGCTACCTGTTTGTTCTCAGGCAGATAACTTACCTTCTCTTAAATTCAATTTGATTATCTGTAAAATGAAGTAATTGGACAAGATGACTTCTAAGATCTTTTCCAACACTAAATCTCTGAAACTAAGGTGGGAAGTTTCCCCATATAGGAAAAGCAAAAGAATCCATAAGAAAGTATAACCTAATATTCCCTTTCCTTGATCCCCACTTTCATTCTCCACTTTAAGGGTGCAGATAATGAAAACTTAACCCATAATCTCTAGTCATCAGTGTATCACATGCCCATCCTTTCCTCCTCCTCTGTTAATAATGAACCTCTTCTCTCTTATTCTAAATGCTCTGATCCTCCAATTCCCTGCAAAGACTGAGGATAATGCAAGAGCAGTGGACCAGTGGGCAGTCTTTTTCTTCCTCTACTAACTTTCCCTTTCTAACTTTTCCATATGGGGATTTGCAAAATTAAGGGGTTGTGAAAATGTATGTATGTATCAGATCTGAGAATACAGACAACAGTCAGAACAGAGATGCTAGGACAATCTCAACAATTCCACCAATATTTCCTGGCATTAAAAACAAAAACATAGTAAATTGTATCTTTCTTCAAATCTCTGCAGGTGAGAGGGGGACAATGAAATGGAATCAGTCAATGACACCATTGTCATAGAATTCTTTCTGAAAGGATTTTCCAGCTACCCTAGATTGGAGATCCTCCTGTTTTTCCTGTGTCTGGCAATGTATTTTATCACCCTTGTGGGTAACGGAATTATCATTGCCATCAGCATACTGGATTCTCATCTCCACACTCCCATGTACTTCTTCCTCAGTAACCTATCCTTCTTGGACATCTGTTATACATCATCCTTTATCCCCTTAATGCTGGTGAACTTCCTCTCTAAAAAAAAAACAATTTCTTTCATTGGTTGTTCTGTGCAAATGTGCCTCTCCCTTTCCACGGGATCAACAGAATGTATTCTCCTGGCCATGATGGCATATGACCGATATGTTGCAATATGCTACCCTTTGAGGTACCCTATCATAATGAATAAGACAGTGTGTCTAGGGATGGCTGCTTTCTCTTGGATCTTATCTTTTCTGAAATCCATTATGGAGACAGTAATTGCAATGCAGATGCCTTTCTGTGGTCACAATGTGATCAGCCATTTCACATGTGAAATCTTGGCGGTCTTGAAGCTCATATGTGTTGATACCTCTATCAATGAAATTATCATGCTGGTGGGCAGTATAATTCTCCTGCCCATTCCAGTGATTTTAATTTTTATATCTTATATTTTCATCCTCTCTACCATTCTGAGGATGAAATCAGCAGAGGGGAGACACAAAGCCATTTCCACCTGTACAGCCCACTTAACTGTGGTGATTATATTCTATGGGACCATTATTTTCATGTACATGAAACCCAAGAACAAAGAAGCTCAAATGTCTGATGAATTATTTACTGTTTTGTATGCTGTGGTGACCCCTATGTTGAATCCCATCATCTACAGTTTAAGGAACAAAGAGGTGAAAGAAGCTGTCAAGAAAGTACTGAAGAAAAGTTACTTCTCAAAGTGAATTTCCTTTTGAAAATTCTGATGACTAAATGACTGGTCAAATAAGTAAGAATCCTTGTATAAATAAGTTTAAGAGTATGAACTGGACCTGCTATTTCACTGATAAAGGAAAATTCCACATAAGAAAACTAAACTCCCTCTATCTTTGCAAGTCAGTGCCTTCTTTGAAATTTATAGGCTTAGAGAGTTCCCTTGAAAATGAAGAGATTAAGTGACCTACACAAGTTTACAAAGTCAGTGTGTTCTCTTGAAGCTAATCCTCTGTATTCCTGATTCTGTAACAACTCTTATATGGCAATAAACACCTTTATTTGTTTAAACTAGTGATACTTGCATAAAACACACCAGCTTAACATTTTGAATTTACATGATTATCTTGTAATAAATTTCATCATTTCATGTGGGAAGTCTAGGTTATGCTAAAACTCTTATGTGCTGCTACCTAGGATCATAGTGTTTAGAATTGAAGGGAAGCATTGAGACCAGATAATTCAACCTCCTTATTTCAGATATGCCAAAAAATGAGGTTAAGAAAGTTGAAGTGACATAACTGTACATGACTGGTAAGTAGCAGAGCTAGGTATTGAATACAAGGCTTATGGCTAGAAAGCTATATTCATTGTGTTTTCTCCACACTTTGCCACTGAATAGGAAGTCACACCACTTCTAGGCAATCTTATACCTTAATTAGCAGAAAGAAAATCATTTCAACTGCTAAAATTTAATATTTTCTCTTTCAGCTGAACCATCTTTACTAACTGAACCTTCTCCAGTATGCTAAAAATATCACAAGATTTTCCCCCCAATAATTTCCTTACCCAATTTGCATTCATGAACAATTTCCTCATATTCTTTCATAAATTTTTTTTTCTAGAAAGCAATAATGTTGTTGATAAAGTTATAGAACTGGATGGGACCATAGAGTTCAATTGGTTCAAACCTCTTCTTTTACAGTTAAAACAGAAGCCCATAGAGGTTAAATGACTTACCTTAGGTGACATATAGTAAACAATGAGGTAGGTGGCTTTTTTGTCTAGGCATTTTGTTCTGAGAGTTAACAGACATGAATATAATTCTATGGAAAATTGCATCCTACAACAGACAACAAAAACCTCAAACAAGGTAAAGAACACACTGATTATAACATAAATCAAATAAAGCAATAAATGTTTTTAATGTTCCATACAAACACAAAGATATATGAATATCATGGGAAAGATGCAACAATTTTGACAATACCTTGTAATTCAAGAGAAAAAGCTATATGCATGGATAAAAATGGAATTTCAAGATAAAAATTAGAAATATGATAGTGATGTTTACTTTCTAATGCCATCTCCTTCTCTCTCTCTCTCTTCCTCACTCTCTCTCCCCCCCAACCACCTTTCATATAACAAGACTGACCCACTTGGAGAAAGCCATATTTCATGTTGATGGTTTCAACATAGAGATAACTGATAAAACATGAGGATAGAAAGAAATATACAGGTACTCAAGAGGAAGGGGAAATTAGGAAACAGGATTGGGAAATTCTTCAGCTGATACTTTGTTTCTTAATGGTATGATATAAATAAAGTCCTTATCAGACAAGCCCTTGAAAGTGTAGTCTCTGAAAAGAGACAGAAGTTTGTTTTTTGGATTAAATGTTATATACTACATAATTAAATTATATACTACATTTATTTATTAAATTTATTTATTTAAATTTATTTATTAAATTACATTTATTAAATTATATACTACATTAAATTATATACTACATAATTAAAATGAAAGGCTATTTTAAAAAATTAAAAGTCATATTGTCCAACCTTCTCACTTGATAAATGAGAGACTAAGACCCAGAGAGTATTATGACTTGCCTGAGGTCTCAAAGAAAATATGTAATAAAGACAAGATTTGAATGTAGATCCTCTCCCTCCAAAACTAGTATTATGTGTTTTTTTTCTTTCCTCTTTCTTTAAAGAACAGCTCAAAATAAGTCATGGTACAATGTTCATTATATCTGCATCTCTTAAAATAACTGATCCACTTGAATTAATGCAACTGGAGTATCCAGTTATTAATATCTGGGTTATATCAAAAGCCTTCATGTCAAGGTTTTACCATGTTGTTTCACATTAAAATTCTTTCACTGTGCTTTTTATCCCACAATGATCTCTAAACTCACATTTGACATATCCCTACCTATCTCCTCCATTTCCCCCCCAAGTTTACCATAAAGAATTAATTTCTTGGGGCGGCTAGGTGGCTTAGTGGATAAAACACCAGCCCTGGAGTCAGGAGTAACTGCATTCAAATCCAGTCTCAGACACTTGATAATTACCTAGCCATGTGGCCTTAGACAAACCACTTAACCCCATTGCCTAGCAAAAAAAAAAAAAAAAAAACTAAACAAAAGAGTTAATTTCTCTAACATATATTGAAACTGAATCAAATTTGTAAAAATAAGGACCATTCCCCAATTGATAAATGAAAAAGAAAGAGACCTGATATTCTGCCAACTGTGAATTGAAGAATTATCTCATTTTGTTTTGCTTGCTTTTTGTAAAATCTGAGAAAATTATGTTTCAATGTATTTTACATGATATCACATGTACAATTGTTATCATATTGATTATCTTTTCATTGAGCAAGAGAGGGTGTGAGAGGGATAGAATTTGGAACTCAAAATTTAAGAAGAAAAGAATATTAAAAAATAAATGATAAAATTTTAAAATAAAGATTGAAGTGGAAACAAATATAATATGCTGACCTAAATAAATATAAAAAGGTGGCATTTTAAAAGATAAATAAATCAAATAAAACATAGAGATAATTACTGTACTTAAAGAGAATGATAAAAATAAAGCAAAATGATAAAATTCAAGGCATAAAACTAATGCAGTCCTGTCAAGAAAGTTTATCTCCCTGATAAAATATTTAGAAAATCAAAAAAAGAAAAAATGAGCTATATGTAATTGTAAAACTAAAAATTAAACATGACCACCCTAAGATATTTTTAAAAGCTTGAATAGTTCAGGAGTAATAAAAAATTTAAAATAAAAATATATAAAACAGATAAAATCAAAGTACTATTGAAATAGATAAATCATAGGCAAGCAATGAGTCTTTGTCACATATGTTGATGAATCCAATGCATATATTGCCTACCTATGAAATAATACATAAGCTGATTTATTTTTAAAATAAACCAAACTCAAATAAGATTCAGGTGAAATTCATAATAAATTGAAAGTTAATTAATGTGGTTATCAGAACAATTTCTAAATCATATTAACTGCAAATTTAGAGGAAATAGATAATTTTCTATAAAAATGCTTAAATGAACCACAAAAAAGGAATAGAAATCAAAAATAACATAAAAAACTCATATTCAGCAAAAAAAAAAGTTGAACAAGTCCTAAATAAACTATCAAAATTTGAAAAGTAACTTTTCCAGATAGATTTACATCTGATTTCTCTTAAATATTTGAAGTGTATTTAACATTGAGAAATTAAGAAAGAAGACATTTTATAAAATTCCTTTTATAAGACAAATAGGTTCATTATGCACAAATTAGGAAGAACAAAAATAAAAGAAAATTACATGCTAATTTCACTAATGTCTTTTAATTCAAAACAAATAAGATGTTAGAGACAACATTATAAATGTATATATATATGTTTCTTTATATAAATATGAATATGTATATGCATACGTGTGTGTTGATGTGGATGTTTGAGTATATAATTATGATTACGTTTGACCTATACCAAAGATATAAGAATGATTCAAATTCAGGGAAGTATTCAGCATAACCAATCAAATAAATTTACACACACATGATCATATCTTTAGAAAAAATACTATATTAAAAAAATAGAACAAATTATTTAATAATCCTAAAAAATGTGTAAGTTTCAGTAGACCATTTTTTTAGTACGATCAAAAGCATTTATATAAGATCAAGAGTAGTAGTACACTTAATGAGGGAACACTGAAAGATTTCCCAATGAGAATGGGGCAAAGCAAGTATAAAGTCTCTTTTCATTGATATTTGGTATAATACCAGAAGCACTGTATCATTCCCAGAAAAGGCAGATTAATCACTTACTCTATGACTCTACTTATTATTCTTGTGGTTTCCCAGACCAAGACACTCCTCTCTGGAAATCATTCCCAAATGGTTGTGAGGCAGAAGAAATATTAGGCAGAGAGCAAATTAGTTAACTTGAGCCTTCCTGTGCTAACTTTCTACCTACCAAAAAAGTCCATTTGGTATAACTTGAAGAAATGTTTGTTTTTGTATCATCTCTGGGGAAAGCTTATTGTTTTGTGCCTCTCTGTGCCATCCTTGGATCACTAACATCTCATATACGTTATATCTGGTCATGAGTTTTCCCCTACATAATATACCATATATGCTATAAATATTCCTATATATCATGTCAAAGCTATCTTGCCCCAGACAGGTACCAGAACCACCTGGCCCTGGAAGGGAAACTGAAGCACACAAAGAATGTTGACTTAACAAAATATTGCCCAAGGATTAAGCTATCTGTCCTTGACTATTTCTGACATGGTTCCCTAAACTACACTTGTACAGAAGGCATAGAACTAGCATCTCCTTAGCCCTCCCTGAATCTTTCCCAGTACCTCCCAGTTCACCCCACTTGATTGCCTTTCGCTTTAAAAATTTCTTCATGCTCTCCCACAAGTGGCTAGGTCTTTCTTGGATCTCAGCCTGCTTGGAGAAGTGTAATCAACTTATATGTCCCTTATATCTCTGGGTCATTAAGTCTGTGAATTCTTCACTCCTCCTCAAACCCAAAACTCCATCAGATAGATGAATAGATGGATGAATGGAAGAAAGATAGACCGACAGACAGATAGATAATCTGTTTTATTTAACGTTTTAGAATAAAACAGAGATTATATTCCTTTTAATATTTCACTCCCAGAATTTAACAGTGTCTGGCTTGGTACATTACATGTGTTTTCATTGGTTCATTTTCTCATTGTCTAGGTAAAATGTTTCAAAGTACTTTCAATGATATTTTTCTTTCCTTCTGTTCATTTTGTTAGCAATATGTTAAAATGTTGATGATTTTGTGGATTTATTTTTTAACCTGCTGCTTTCCTTATTCTATTGCCCATCTGAATTAGTTTCTTAGCTGATTCTCAATGGTTTCTCCCTTTTTAAAATTTATGATTTAGTGAAATATAGCTCATGAAAAAACAAACTTTGAAAAAATTCATTGTTATTCTATTGGAGTTACTTGACTATGCTTTTAAACCAAAATCACTCTGATTTTCATTGATTGGCAAATAATAGGTCCCAGTTTAAGCCTCTCTGGTTCATTATTTGGGTTTTTGATGGGTCATAATGAGTGTTAATAGCATTTATTTACTGCTCTGGTCAGAAACTCTGAGGGTCTTCCCCTCCCAAATTGATCCTTTTGAATTTTATGTTTAATTTAAAAAAATTAAAGTTAATTTAGTATCTTACTTTTCTTCAGATAAATGTTGAAAGTTTTTAACATTCATTTTTAACAATTTAGTTCTAAAGTTTTCTTTCTCCCTTCCTCTCCTCCTCTCCATTGAGAATCAAGCAATTTGATTTATGATAACCTGTGTAGTGGTGCAAAACATTTCTAGGATAGTCATGTGAAATATAGAACAAAAAAATCTCAAAAAGAAAAAAGTAAAAAACTTTGCTTCAGTCTATATTCAGACCATCAGTTCTTTCTCTGGGCATGAGTAGTATTTTTCTTCATAAGTCTTTCAGAGTTGTCTTGAATCATTGTATCAAGGATAGTTAAGTCATTCACAGTCTGTCATCTTACAATATTGCTTCTCCTTTGTATAGAGTACATTTCACTGCATCATTCATGTAAGTCTAGCTTTTTCTAAGAGCATACTTCTCATTATCTCTTATGCCAGAATAGTATTCCGTCAAAACCCCATACTACAATTTGTTCAACTATTTTCCAATTTATGGACATTCCCTCAATTTCCAAACCTTCACCACAAGAAAAGAACTACTATACATTTTTGTACATATAGATTGTTTTCCTTTTTGATTTTTTATCTCTTTTGGGATACAGACCTAGTAATGTTATTGTAAGTCAAAAAATATGCATGACTTCACAACTTTTTGAACATAGTTCCAAATTGTACTAGAGAGTGGTTGAATTAATTCACAAATCCAGAAAATAATGTATTAGTGTCTGATTTTTTTCACCTTTACTGAAATAATTGTCACTTTCCTTTTCTGTCCAATTCACAAATTTAAGAAATTTGAAGTAGTTCCTCAGTATTAATTTGAATTTTTTCCCCTAATAGTGAATTTGAGCATTTTTTCATATATCAATGGTTAGTTTTATTTCACCGGAAAACTGGTCATATCTTTGTAGTATTTATCGGTCAGGAAAGGCTCTCATTTTTACAAATTTGATTCAGTTTCCTGTGTTTGAGATATGATGCCTTTATAAAGAGAAGTTTGCTTCAAAATTTTTTCACAGTTAATATTCCTGACTGTATTTCCCCTCCATTTAATTCCCATTTGTTCTATTCTCACTCTCCTTTCACCCTGTCCCTCCTCAATGGTGTTTTGCTTCTGATTACCCTCCCCCATCTGTCCTCCTTTTATCACCCCCATTTGTTTATCTTCTTCCCCTCCTACTTTCCTGTAGCTAAGATAGATTTCTATACCCAATTTAAGTGTTATTTGAGATACAAAAACTAGCTAAAGAAAATAATCCTTAAGGATTAGAATTGGGTTTATGGAAACAAATGACTCTCTGAGACATCAGGAATTGTTCAAAGCAAGACCAAGAGACCGAAAAAAACAGTAAAGTACCTCTTAGGAAAAATGACCAGCCTGGAAAATAAATCAAGAAGAGGTAACTCATGAAAAGGCATGATAGGGGAATCTGGGTGTAGAGTGAATAGAGGACTGACCTGGGAGTTGTTGAGTTCAAGTTCAGCCTTAGACACTGAATTAGCTGTGTGACCTTGGCCAAGTTACTTAATGCCATTGCCTAGCAAAAAAAATGCCATGATAAAAAAAGTGTCTGGATAATAACTCTCAGAAAATCATCAAGTAAATCTGTCCTAATATCCTAGATGAGGCTGAAATATTCCTTGAAAGCATCCACCCATCTCCCACCCCACCAAAATAAAGATTCCATGGAATATTTTAACCAAATTTCAGTACTGTCAGCAAAGGAGAAAATAACTTGAGCAGTAAAAAAAAACAAAACACAACAACAGCAACAACAACTCAAATACCAAGGGATCACAGCGAGGATTATTCAGGTTTTAGCAACTTTAACATTAAAGGATAAGAGGACTTCAAATATGATATTTCAGAGAACAAGGGAACTTGGATTACAACCAAGAATCAACTAACCTGTAAGATTCAGCATATTCTTTCAGGGGAAAAGGATGGATTTTCAACAAATAGAGGACTTTCAAACTTACCTGATTAAAAAGACCTGAATTGAACAGAAAATCTGATCTTCAAATATAAGACTTAAGAGATGCACAAAAGGGTTAACAGAAAATTATTCAATAAAACTAAACTATTTACATCCCTACACAGAAAGATACTTATAACTCTTGAGTATTATATTTCAATTATTTGATAATACTGTGATGATACTGGTGACTTAAGAATTGTACTTGTAATACAGTTGAAAGCAATAGAGAATGTGGGTATTAGCTATAAAATAATTCAGGCAGAAAAAAATGGACTGTGCTGGGAAACGAAGGGAGAGGCTGAAGAGAATAAATTATTTCATGGGAAGAAGCACAAAGGACCTATTATAGTAAAAGAAAAGGGAAAGTCTGATAATTGATTGAATCATGCACACAGATCTGTTGATGTGACTCAAAAAAGGGAATGAAATACTTTCCTAACTGGGTTTAGAAGTTTATCCTATTTCTCCTAGAAAGGGAATAGATAGAATGAAATATACCTTTTCTACATGGTACATGATATATATGTAAAAAATTGACAATGTAATAGGGCACAAAATCTCAAAATTAGATGCAAAAAGGCAGAAACATTAATTGTATCCTCCAGAGATCAAGAATCAATAAAAAACTATATGTAAGAAAGAACCAGGGAAAGAGAAACTAAATTAATTGGAAATGAAATAATCCTACAGAATGAGTGGGTCAAAAACAAATCATATAAACAATCAACAATTTCATCCAAGAGAATGATAATAATGAGATAGCATATCAAAACTTCTAAGATGCAACCAAAATAGTTCTTATGAAAAATTTTATATTTCAAAATTTTCTCTAAAAGAACAAATTAAAAATTCCAAAAAAGCAAATTAGAAATCCAAAATATCATAGAAATTAATAAAATTGAAAGTTTAGAAAACTTGAATAATAAATAAAACTATGAATTGGTTTTATGAAAAATCAAACGAAAGAGATAAACCTTTGGTTAATTAGATTTTAAAAAAAGAAAGAACAAGTATCAAAAATGGAAAGGGTAAATCCACCAAAAATGAAGAGGAAATTAAAGGAATAGTTTGGAGCTATTTTGCCAAATTATATGCCAATAAATTTGATGATCTAAATAAAATGGAAGAATATGTACAAAAATATAAATTGCCCAGATTAGCAGAAGAGGAATAAAATACTTAAATAATCCCATTTCAGAAAAGGAAATTGAATAAGTCATCAAAGAACTCCTTAAGAAAAAAAAAATCTCCAGGGTCAGATGGACTCACAAATGACTTCCACTAAACAGTTAAAGAATAATTAATTCCACTACCATATCAGTTATTTTGGACAAATAGATGAAGGAATCCTACAAATTCTATTTATGACACCAATATAGTGCTAATATCTAAGACAGGAAGTGTCAAAACAAAGAAGCTTATAGTCCAATATCCCAAGTAACTATTGATGCAAAAATTTTAAATAAAATATTAGCAAAAAGAGTACAGCAAGATATCACCGGGACTATACACTATGACCAGGTGAGATTTATGTGAGGAATGCAGGACCTGTTCAATAATAGCAAAACTATCATAATAATTGACAATATCAACAATAAAACTATTAGAAATCATATGATTATCTCAATAGATGCTGAAAAAGCTTTTGACAAAAAAAGTTTTTTATAAAAACACCAGATAACATAGAAGTAAATAGATTTTTCCTTAAAATGATAAGTATTATCTATCTAAAACAATCAGCCAGCATCATAAGCAATGAGAATAAGCTAGAACCCTTCCCAATAAGGTCAGGGGCAGGGGGTACAAGCATGCCTGTTACATCACAATTATTCAGTAATGTACTAGAAATATTGACTTTAGTAATAAGATAAGAAACATAAATTGAAGAAATTAGAACACGCAATGAGGAAACAAAAGTGATGATATATTGGTATACTTAGAGAATCCTAGAGAAATCTGTGAAAATCTACTTGAAATAATTAACTTTAGCAAAGTTATGGTGTATTTATTTTATACATTACCAACAAAGCCCAGAAGTAAGAAAAAAAGAGAAATTCCATTCTAAACAATTATAGACATAAAGTATTTGGGAATCTACCTGCCCAGGTACTATATGAAAATATTACAAAATGCTTTTCACACAAACAAAATCAGATCTAAACAACTGGGAAAATATCAGTTGTTCATGGGTAGACCTATCTAATGTAATAAAAATAAAAATTTTACTTAAACTACTCTATTTAGTACTATATCAATCAAATGACTCAAAAATTATTTTTAGAGCTGGGAGAAAGGTAAAATTTATCTGGAAGGAAAATAACCAAGAATATCAAAGGAGTTAATGAAAAAAATGCAAAGGATGGTGGCCTAGCTGAACCAGATCTAAAATTATATTATAAAGGACCAGTTATCACTGTTCATATCCTTTGATCATTTAACAATTGAAGGATAATTCACAATCTTATAAATTTGACAATTTCTCTATATAATTGTGGCATGAGGCCATTATACAAGAAATTGTTTTTCCTAATCTTGGCAACAAAATAAAACTTAATTGTAATAAAAAATTATTCACTTTCCTCTTAAAAATAAAAAAATTAAAAAGCAGCAAACTCTTTAGTACTGGTTAAGAAATAGAGTGGAGGATCAGTGGAAAAGATTAAGTACATAAGGCACAGTTGTAAATCTGTTACATCCTCTGACTCCAGTTTCTGGTAAAACAACTCACAATTTGACAAAAACTACTTGAAAAACTGGAAAATAGTAGGCCACAACTTAAGCATAGAACATTTCACACCCTATATAAAAGTAAGGTCAAAATAGGTACAAGATTTGGATATGAAGGGTGATACCCTAAGCAAATTAGAAGAGAGCATAAAATTATTTACCTGTCAGATTTATGTAGAGAAGGAGAATTTACGATTAAAGAAAAGATAAAGAACATTATGAAATGCAAAATAATACATTCAATTACATTAAATTGAAAAGTTTTTGCACAAACAAAACCAATACAGCCAATATTAGAAAAAATGCAGAAAACTGGGAAACAGTTTTTATAGCCATGATTCTCCTAAAGGCCTCATTTCTAAAATAAATGAACTGGGTCAAATTTATAAGAATAAACATCTTTCTGCAACTGATAAATTGTCAAAGGATACAAACAGGCAGTTTACAGGTGAAGAAATTAAAGCTCTCTGGAGCCCTATGAAAAAAATATTCTGTTACTATTAATTAGAGTAATTCAAATTAAAGCAACTGAGGCATTGCCTCACAACTATCAGATTGGCTAATATAATAGAAAATAGAAGGAAGAAAGGTGGGGAAACTAGAACAATAATGGACTATTGGTAGTGTTGTGAACTGATCCAATCATTCTGGAGAGTTAATTTGAAACTATGTCTAAAGGTCCTTAAAGACTGTATAACCCTTTGATCCAGTAATAACACTAATAGGTTCATAGCTCAAAGAGATCACAAAAAAAGATCTACATGTACAAGAGTATTCATAGCGACTCTTCTTGTAGTGGTAAAGAATTGAAAACTAAGGGTTGCCTAACAGTTGGGGAGGCTGAACAAATAGTGTTTTATCAATATAATGGAATATTTTTACTCTATAAGAAACAATGAGCAGGCAGATTTCAGAAAAATCTGGAAAGACTTGCTTGAATTGATGCTGAGTGAAATGAGCAGAACCAGGAGATCAATTTAATTCTTAGAGCAACATTGTGCAATGATCAACTATGATAGACTCAACTCTTCTCAGTAATACAAGCAAAGACATTTCTGAGAGACTTGTGATGAAAAATGTCATCCCAATTCAAAGTAAGAACTATTTAATACATGAATGCAAATTAAAGCAGGCTATTTTTACTTCTTAACTTTATTTGTACTTTTTCCTTCTCAAAGTTTTCCCCTTTTTATAGTGTGACTAATATAAAAATATGTATAACACAATTGTACATGTATAACCTATGTCAGATTATTTGCTATTCGGGCAGGGGGGAACTTTACAATGAATATTTAAGACTATCTTTAAATATAATTGAAAAAATAAATTTAAAAACGAGAGCATCCTTATCTGCATTGACTTTTTGTATCTTTTTTGATTATTTGGCCTAATCTGTTTTTGCTTTGGGGGTTTTTTTGGGGGGGGAGTTTGGTTCTGAGTATTTTCTTTTCTTTTTTAAAATTTATTTTCAAATTACACTTTAATTAAAAAGTGGACATAATATACTTTGTTCTTCTGTCAGAATGTTCTTCTCTGAATGTGGAAGGGATTTTCCTTAATAGGTCTTTCTGGAATGTTCTTGATCACTGAACTACTGAGAGAAGTAGTTTCTATTAAAGTTGATCATCTCACAATGTTGCTCTTAATTTGTGCAATGTTCTCCTGATTCTGCTCACTTCATTCAGCATCAGTTCATGTAAGTCACTGTAGTTTTTCTGAAATCCAGATTTTCATGATTTTATATAGAACAGTAATATTTCATAAATTCATATACCATAACTTATTAGTTATTCTCCTGTTGATGCACCCTATAAAGATTATTTCACAAAATTTCACAAATACATCCATTAATTAGCTTTAGTTTTACAATGTCTATCTCCTTCATTATTAACTTTAATTAGATTTTTGCTTTTGCTTTGTAGGAGATTAGGATTTCTACCCCATTTTTTTACTTCAGCTGAAGCATAATATACTCTGCTCTTTTTACCTGTGTGTATATATCTCTCTCCTTCACAGGTTTCTTGTTCTGGTTTTAAATCCCATCAGCTATCCACTTTTATTTTATGGAAAGTTCATTCCACTCACATTCTCAGTTAATAGTATTAATTCTGCATTTCTGTCCATCCTATCTTCCTCCACTTTATACTTTTATCTCTCCTTTTCCCTTATCCCTCCTCACCAATGTTTTGCTTCTAAAGACTGCATCTCTCAATCTGCCTCCTTCTATAATTCCTCTAACCTTTTCCCATAATTTTTTTGCTTTTGCTTTTACTTTCACTTTACTTTCACTTTTATTTATCCCTTCTCTTCTATCAGCCTCATCTTCTCCTTTTTTCCCCTCCCCCTTACTTCCCCATAGGGTAGGAAAAACTTCTCAATACATTTGGGAATATATGCTATTCCTGTTTTGAATCAAATCTGTTGAGAGTAAAATTTGCTCATTGCTCCTATCCTTTATTTCCCATTACTGTAATAGGTCCCCTGTCAATCACAATATGCTGTTATTTATCCTCTAATGCCTTCTTTTTCTGGTATAATCCTCTTTTTATGAATTAGTTGTTTTATACCTCTCTTGCACCCACACCTTCTATCAAAGTATACTCCTTTCACTTGTCTTGATAGAAGTACAGTTCTCAAGAGCCATAAGCATTCTTACGTCATACATCATTTAATTTTCTTTTAAAATTTTAGATGGAATGGCATCATGTATATAAGCTAAGCAGTACTATTGCTTCATTATCTATAGTATGATTTATTATAATATAATTTCAAAAACCTTAAAATTATGAGTCTAACTAAATTTTTGAGAGACAGAACCCACAGAAAGATCCAGTGAGACAATCCTCCAGCCCAAGGTAACCTGGGAAAAAGTGGGAAGGCTCTGTTCCACAGAGTTGGATGTGAGGCAGTGCACCAGAGGGAAGAAGCTTCAGCCTTCTTGGAACAGCCCCAGGGCACATAGGTCCCTGACAGTGCTGGTTCCTGGTAGCAGAAGTAGTTTCCTGACCTGCCATCCCAGGGAGAACCAAGTATAACTTGGAAGGTCAGCAGGGAGACCTCTGCTGAGTGCAGGACAGCATGACCTGACTCAGAATAGCCACAGCACTCAGCATAGCCCAGAACCCAGGAAACGAAAGCAGGCCTATGGAGCTGCCCAGCATGGAGCTGCCTGGCAGCTGCTCCCTGAGCACTCAGCCCGTGGAAGATAAGGGAATGGAGGGAGACTGATAAAGTCTGTTTTCTGCCCCTGGGACAGGACTCTGGGGCTTTACCCATATTCAGACCCTGGTCACAGTCTGGGGCTCCAGAGGGGGTGAACTTGTGGCCATTCAACAGACCAGGGGAGCAGCCAGAGTCTCACATACTGAGGTCCTTATGGGTGTCCCAATAATAGTCAAAATCTCAGGAAGCACACCCAACCAGGCACAGAATGGGGAAATGAGTAAACAGGAAAAAAAAGGAAATTGACCATAGACAATTACTTTGGTCCCATGGAGGATCAAAATACAGACTCTGAAGATGAGAAAGTCCACATTTCTGCATCTAAAGACTCCCAGAAATATAGAAGCTGGGCTCAGACTATGACAGAGCCCAAAAATGATTTTGAAAATCAAGTAAGGGAGGTAGAGAAAAATTAGGAAGAGAAATGAGAGAGATGCAGGAAACATGAAAATGACGTCAGCAACTTAGTCAAGGACATCCAAAAATTGTTGAAGAAAATAATATTAAAAACCAGTTTAGGTCAAATGGATAAAACAGTTCAAAAAGTTTTTGAGGAGGGATGGCCAGGTGTTGCAGTAGATGGAGCACCAGTCCCAGAGTCAGGAGTACCTGAGTTCAAATCCGGCCTCAGACACTTAATTAGCACCTACCTTGTGCAAGCCACTTAACCCCATTGCCTTGCAAAAAACTAAAAAAAAGTTATTGAGAAGAAGAATGCTTTAAAAATCAGAATTGGCCAGATGGAAAAGGAGATAAGAAAGTTCTCTAAGGAAAACAAATCTTTCAGATGTAGAATGGAGCTAAGGGAACACTGAGAGGAATCAAGACACAATAATTAAATACCAAAAGAATGAAAAACTAGAAGAAAATGTAAACTATCTCATTGAAAAAAGCAACTGATCTGGAAAACAGATCCAGAAAGGTAGTTTAAAAATTATTGGGCTACCTGAAATTCATGATCAGGAAAAGAGTCTTGACCTCATTTTTTTTTGCAAGGCAAATGGGGTTAAGTGCCTTGCCCAAGGCCACACAGCTAGGTAATTATTAAGTGTTTGAGACCAAATTTGAACCCAGGTATTCCTGACTCCAGGGCCAGTGCTTTATCCACTGCACCACCTAGCCGCTCCCTTGACTTCATTGTAAAAGAATTTCTACAGAAAAATTGCCCTGATATCGCAGAAACATGGGGTAAAATAGAAATTGAGCGAATCCACTGATCTCCCCCAGAAAGAGATCCAAAAAAACCCAACCCCAAGGAATATTATAACCAAGTTCCAGAACTTCAAAGTCAAAGAGAAAATATTATAAACAGCTAGAAGGAAACAATTCAGATATTGTGGATTTAGTCAGGATTTAGCAGGAACTACATTAAGGGCTCATAGGACTTGGAATATAATAATCTGGAAGGCAAAACAGATTGGAATGCAACTGAGAATCAACTACCCAGCAAAACTGAACATGTTTTTCCAAGGGAAAAGATGGACTTTCAGTGAAACAGGGGAATTTCAAATGTTCCTGTTGAAATGACTAAAGCTGGACAAAAATTTTGATCTTCAAGTACAGGACTCAGGTGAAGCATAGAGAGAGGAGGAGAAGGGTAAATTATGAGGGATCTGATGATGAACTGAATGTATTCTTGCATGGAAAGATGATACTGATAATACTCATATGAACCTTATATCTTAACAGAGCAGGTAGAAGGAGCTTTTATAGATGAGGCACAGGAGAGAGCAGAACTTGAATATATAATATATTGTAAAAAATGGAGTCAATGGGTGAAAGGGAAATGTACTGGGAGTAAGAGAAAGGAGAGGTAGAATAGGCAAAGATATCTCATGTAGCTTTTGCAATGGTATGTAAGAGGGGAAGATGAGGGGGAATGGGGGGGTGGGGTCTTCATTCTCATCAGAAATGGCTCAGAGAGGAAACACCATGCACACTCAATAGAGTATAGAGACCTAGAAGAAAAAGGAGAGAAGTGGGGACAGGGAGAGGGGAGGGTGGATGTAGGTGATAGAGGAGAGGGTAGATCATAGGACAGGATAGTCAGATATGACACATTTTCTTTTTTTACTTTTTTGTAAGGTGGTAGGATCGGGTGGCCTGTCCAGGACCATGGAGCCAGGTGGTTGGGGTGGGATGTAGACTTGGGGCCTCTTGGACCCAGGACCAGTGCTCTATTTGATGCCCCACAGCACATTCTTGAAGAAGGATAGAGAGAAAGGAGAGAGAAAATATAATAGATGGTAGTGGAGAGGAATGGATGGAGGGAAATACAATCAGCAACGGCAACTGGAAAAATATGGAAGTAACTTTTATGATGGGCATATGATAAAGTGTGTGATTCCCCCTGAGACAGAGCTGATGGTATCAGAACACAGACTGAAACACATGTTTTTTTTCCTCTTTCTTTCACTTTATTTCTCATGAAGTTTTATGTTTTTGTGGGGGGAGGGGGCATTATGTTTACTCTTAAGAATATTTTAGCAATGTGCAAATAAATTAAAGAAAAAATAATACTTTGAAACAATGCTGTTAAATAATCCCAATTTTAAAAAAGGCTAAACTAATATTCAAATTTTTAAAAAATGTGTTTCCTGTAAACAACATATTGTTGGATTATGATTTTAATCCATTTCATCTATTCATCTATTACCACTCAAAATTTTGATTATTATTTGTATATTTCCCTACATCAAATTTTTCCTCATTATTGTCCTTGGCCTCTCTTTTTTAACCCTACCCCCTCCTCTAGTTTGTTTCTAACTACCAATTCCTTAATCCACACCCTTTTCAAGAATTTCTCCCTCATCCTCTCCCTATAACCTCTTAAATCTTAATCTTTACCCTCTTCTAAACTCACCCATTCTCTTCCATGGCCCTCTCATTTCACTCTAAGGCATTATTTTATTTTGCTTGTGAAGAAATCTGGAGAGCATAAAATTTTCTGACCTCTACCATCTTCCCAGAATCCACAGTCCCACTTTTAATTTTAAATAACTGTTTTTCATCCTTTTTAAAATAACCTTTTGTTACTTAAACTTTTCATTAGGATTTTAAGCAATTTTTTTGTTTTAGTTGTCTTTCATCCTAAAAATATAATCATGTGATTATTTAACATAATAGGAATAGAGGATATATGACAGTAAGCAAAGAAAATAGAGTAAAGAAAAAGAAGAAAATGTTAGAGTCAGATGCAAGAAGGAAAGCAGGGGGAAGTTGAAAGGAGTTTCAACAACAAACCCATCAGAAATCATATGATCATATCAATAGATGCTGAAAAAGCTTTTGACAAAATACAGCATCCATTCCTATTAAAAACACTAGACAGTGTAGGAATAATTGGACTGTTCCTTAAAATAATTAGCAGTATCTATCTGAAACCATCAACAAGCATTATATTCAATGGGGAGAGGCTGGAGGCATTCCCAATAAGATCAGGGGTGAAACAAGCATGCCCATTATCACCACTACTATTCAATATCCTGTTAGGATAGAGAAGAAAAAGAAATTGAAGGAATTAAAATTGGGAAGGAAGAGACAAAACTCTCACTCTTTGCAGATGACATGATGGTCTACCTAGAGAATCCCAAGAAATGATCCAAAAAACTACTGGAAACAATTAGCAATTTTAGCAAAGTTGCAGGGTATAAAATAAACCCTCATAAATCCGCCAATTTTCTATATATGTCTAGCAAGATACAGCAGGAAGAGCTAGAAAGAGAAATCCCATTCAAAGTAACCTCAGACAATATAAAATACTTGGGAGTCTATTTGCCAAGACAGATTCAGAATCTTTTTGAAAACAATTATAAAACACTTCTCACACAAATTAAATCAGATTTAAATAACTGGGCAAATATCAACTGCTCATGGATAGGTACAGCTAATATAATAAAAATGACAATTCTACCAAAACTAATCTATCTGTTTAGTGCCCTACAAAATTCCAAAAAATTACTTTAATGAGTTAGAAAAATTGTAAGTAAATTCATATGGAGAAATAAAAATTCAAGAATTGCCAGGAGCTTAATGAAAAAAAGTGCAAAAGAAAGTGGCTTAGCCCTACCTGATCTAAAATTATATTATAAAGCATCAGTCATCAAAACTGTTTGGTATTGGCTAAGAAATAGAGTGGTGGATCAGTGGAATAGACTAGGTGTAAGAGCAGGAGATGATTACAGTAATCTGCTGTTTGATAAACCCAAAGAGTCCAGCCATTGGGATAAAAACTCCCTCTTAATAAAAACTGCTGGGATAATTGGAAGTTAGTATGGAAGAAACTTTGATTAGACCAACACCTCACACCCTTTACCAAGATAAGATCCAAATGTCCTTCAATTGGGGAATGGCTTAGAAAACCATGGTATATGTATGTCATGGAACAGTATTGTTCTATTAGAAAACAGGAGGGATGGGATTTCAGGGAAGCCTGGAGGGATTTGCATGAACTGATGCTGAGTGGGATGAGCAGAACCAGAAAAACACTGTATACCCTAACAACATGGGGGTGATGATCAACCTTGATGGACTCACTCATTCCACTCATGCAACAATCAGGAACAGTTTGGGGCTGTCTGCAAAGGATAGTGCCATCTGTATCCAGATAAGGAGCTGTGGAGTTTGAACAAAGTTCAAGGACTATTCCCTTTAATTTAGAAAAAAACAGATATCTTATTGTCTGATCTTGTCACCTCTTAGACTTCTCTTCTCTTCTTTAAGGATATGATTTCTCTCTCATCACACCCAATTTGGATCAAGGTACAATATGGAAACAAAGTAAAGACTGACAGTGTTTTCTGTGGGGGGAGGGGAGGGAAGCAAGATGGGAGGGATTGTAAAACTCAAATAATATCTTTAATAAAAATTAAATAAAAAAAGAAAGGAGTTTCAATATTGGATAACAACATGAGTAGTTGGGCTGGGCTCAAAGAAAATGGAACTAAAACACAGTTGGAGAAAGTTCTGTCACCATATACTGCTCAGGGCAGGAACCCATGCTAGCAAACCGTTTATCTCTAAACACAAAGAGATGGAAGAAGCCTATAGCCCAGTTTTAGAGATAGCAAAAGGCAACAATCCAGAAAGTAATTGTTGGGGATTACCAAAATTGGACAAAACAACAAAAATGCCAACATAAATATCCTTAGTTAAAGCCCAGAAAATCAGCAGATAAATAAGCAAAGAAAATTTCCATTGTAAAAGGGAAGAGTAACTAATAGAAAGCCTTCAAAGAGAATACGAAGCTTTTATTATAAGTCAAAGGAAAGTGAACAAATGTCTAATAAGTATGGAATTCAGTAGACTCTTAAGGGAGCATGGAACAAGAGCAACAAACTCCAGAATGGTTCAAAGGAGAAATTAAATTCATTTTTAAAACTTAGGTATAAAAACAGATCAGGTGTTCAAATACATAATTTAAAAATTATATTAGCAGATGAGAAAGATAATACATGATGAATAACTTCTTTAAAGACATAAAAGACAGATTTGCAGATTTGGATGTAGGAATACTGAAGAACAAAAAAACTATGAGAGAAGAAAAAACCCAAAGAAATCATTAAAATAGCACATTAATTCTGTATAAGTTGAAAAGACTGATCTGGAAGACAGTATATATGGAGACAGTATAAGGATTATAGATTTTTTTTTTTTAGATTTGTTTTTTTTTTTTTTGCAAGGCAAATGGGGTTAAGTGGATTGCCCAAGGCCACACAGCTAGGTAATTATTAAGTGTCTGAGGTCAGATTTGAACTCAGGTACTCCTGACTCCAGGGCCAGTGCTCTAACCACTGCGCAACCTAGCCACCCCAGAATTATAGATTTCTAAGAAGATCTTAAAAATTAAAAACCCTGAATACTATATTGCAGAAAATAGTTCAACAGTTTCCCAGAACTTCTGAATAGAGAAAACAAAGAGAATCCATAAATTGCCTCCAGAAAAAAAAAAAATGCCTTGAACTCTGAGGTGCACAGTGCTTAAACTGAACATTTCAGTGACAACAACAAATTTGTAAAGTTTCAAGGGGAAAATTTTAATTTATGAAAATTCAAATATGGAAGGAAATTTCAACAACATATTCATAATGAAATGGAATGGAACTATAGGTGGTAAGTGTTTTATAATGTTGTTAGTTAACTTTTGATTAACTATATGCCTTTGTTACAAAGTAAGAGTATTACAATGAGATTTGGTAGAAAGTTCAGAGTTGTAGTGGAAAATATTTTAGTATTTAACAAATGGGCTTGAACAATAAAAATAACTCTAAAAATAAAAGGAAATAACTTTTTTACCTTGAGTCAATGTGAAAAAAAAATCTGATACACTACTGGACTGACTATCAAAAGAAAAAGCAACAGGTACTGAGAAAATAAGACTCAAATAAAAATTTTGAATATAATTGGGTACATGAGACATTGTCCCTGAGGCTTCAAAAAACTACTTTCTGCTACCTTAGTACACTAAATTGTTCAGGGATTGAAAAGGTCCCTGAATGCTGAGAAGTTATAAATAAGAATTTTAGAGGGTAATTGATATCTTATTTGAAGGTGAGGAAGGTAAGTTATGTATAATCAGAACCATTTTCAAAGATCATTTATTTCATAGTAGTGACAAAATTTTATTTTTTATGGAAATTATCTCTTCGCAGAGACTTCAAATTTTTATAATAAATTCTCTAGATTTATCTGAGATGATGGGAAGAAATATTATCCTTTAGCAATTATTTCCTAGTAATATTGTATCTAAAAAAATACTGCAATTCCATGGACTTTAGAAATTTGGTTATTTCTAGCCTCAGTCTTATTTCTTGCTTACTATAGTCTCGTGAGTTCATAGGCCTTGTACTAATTGGTATGGCTATACCATCTAACAGTATTACCCTCGGTAAAAGTCTTCTCCTATTCCAGCTCCTCAAGCAAAGCAGCTGTGATCACAAATAGGAGATTTAAGTTCTTCCTTAAAATGTAGCTCCTGATCTCTGATGACTTTGGAATCTCTCAAGGTAAGAAAAATATGCTCTCTTCATACTAAAAAATAACCAATATTAATCTGTAAACATGTTTATCAAAATATGTATCTACAATATTAATCTGACTGTTCACCACTGAGGTTAGGGGGCTGGGAATCGAGGATAGAAGGAAATTTTGTAACTTGAAAGTATGCTTGTACAAATGGATGAAAATAAATTAATTAATTAAGAAAAAAGCAAACTAAGGTCAGAATATATTACAGAGCATCTCAATTATCATTAATCCATCTGTTCTTTTCTCTCAGTGTGGGTGACTGAATAGTAACAGGGAATAAATACAATTTGCTCATAGAAGCAACTTTTCAGTACAATGGATCAACAACTTAGAAATCTTAATTAATCATGCATTCAGAAAGGAGAATTTTCATCTGTCCTTTGGATCAGTTAATAAAATATATTTCTCAGATGGAAGTGATCTTTCTCTTGTTTTATGTCTTATTTGGGTACTATAATTTTACATCTTGGAGTTATCTCAAAAATTATCTTGTTCAAGCCCTTCATTTTACAGATATGGAAACTGTTCAAAAAACAGTGAAATGACTTGTTTAAGTCAGTTGGTGTCATCATTTAACATAATGGGGGTGAGGCTATATGACAGTAAACAGAAAATAATTACAGTACAAAATGAAGGATTTAGAGGTAGCTAGATATGCTGAATGCTCATTAATTCAATTAATACAACCATTATATGGCAAACAAGATTAGAATTGGAAGAGAGTTACAAGAATAAGGTAGGTTTTCTGACTCTGGTTCTGAACTCTCTCCACTACAACACTTTGCTATCTTACTTTTATTAGTCTATGAACTCAGTGAGGGCAAGAGTCATGGCTTATTCATTTTTGTATTTCCCACTCTTCTTAATATTTATATCTTACATTCTGGTAAACCCTGAATAAAAGCCCTGAATAAGAGTCATTGTTGAATGACTAAACTAATGAATGAACAGCAACCAAGGATTCCTTTTGGAGTACAGGATCTTTAAATTCTTCCTGAGGACCTAAATATAGGACTTTCCTTTACCACTTATTACACATCCATAGGTAGGTCATTTGTCTTCCCTAACTCATAAGAGTTAGCTCTTTATAAACGGTGACACCCCATATAAATGTGAGCTATGTAAATTATGAATGGGCTCAGTCCACTAAAGGGCAATATATGGTGAGATGAATTTGGGCACAAGGCTCAACCACCTCAGAATAGAGGAGAAACTTTCTATTAAATAGTCACAGATTGTACCTCCAGCTATGGCCTGCCATCTTGAAAATATGCAAAAATGATCCCAAGAGAAATAAAATTTAAAGGAAACCTGATTTTCATTATTTAGAAAAGTCAATAAGCATTTATCAAGTGCCCACTCTCAACCAGGCATTTTTTAAATATAAAAGATATAAAGAAGAGAAAAGACAATCTCTCCTCTTAAGTTACTCATAGTCTAATGGAGGAGATAACATGCAAACAACTATGTCCAAACAAGATATATGTGTACTATATTGGAAATAATCAATAAAGGGAAGGCACTAGAATTAAGGGAGGATCATGAAATGCTTTCCGTAGAAGATAAGATTTTACCTGAGGCTTGAGGGAAGCTAGGGAAACCAAAAGGTAGAGATAAAGAGGCATGAGAGATAGGAAATGAAAATTTGGGAGTCTGTTTGTTTGGAAGTCTTAATGTCTTAATTAAGAATCAGCAATGATACCAGAATAATTGAATTGTAAACTATGGGAGAGATTGGTATAAAGTGTAAAAAGACAGGAAAGGCATATACTGTGGATGGGCATGTAGAGGAGGAATGTGTAGTAAGAGTAGTTACAAATTATAAAGAGCTTTGAATGCTAAAACACAGAATTTTATATTTGCTTTTCAAGATGGCATTAATAGGCTAAGGGCTGTGTTTCAAAGTCCACTGTTTTGAGAATCAGACTACCTAAGTTCTATTTCTGACTCATATCTATTTCTGGTGTAATGTTGGGAAGGTCATTTAATCTTGTGTCTGAGTTTAATGAGCTATAAAATAGAGACTGCAATTGTACTAGGTTGTGAAAGTACTTTAGAAATCATTTAACTTCACTGGACCTAGGTTTCCTCATCTATAAAAAGATTGCATTCCTCATCTTCTTACCTCACAAAGATCTTGTAAGGAATATACTTGCTAAAGTGCTATATAAATGAACTATTTTAGAAAGATAAGAGTGACTACATTTATTACAAGATATCATAAGAATTTAATTCAAAGACAATCTTTCTCAGCAAATAAGAAGAAAAGCACAGGTTAAGTGTTTTGGAGACATAAAAATTCCCACAAAATCAATGGGAAAAAAATCTAAATGTTCAAACCAAAAATTAAAAATGTCACCCACAAAAACTGTCAACTGATTAGACACTAATTGCTTCTTCTCAATATCTAAAAATATGTGGGAAATGAAAATGCACTTCTGTTCAAATATTTTTCAATTCTTTCTACTTTTTCAAAAGATATTAACTGACCTCTCTTTTTCTACTTAAATATTTACATAGGGTGTAATGGTTAAGTTAAACATTTAAACAAACTTCTTTCCAAGTGCTTGTTAAAACTAAGAAAATCAAGTCAGCATTTACAAGCTCATTCATTACCAAAGTTAGAAGGGACCTTAAAGACTTGAAGATGCTAAACTCTAAACAGTGTGATTTCTAGGGAGCCATAGTAAAGAATGCTACCCATCTGTAGGAAGACAGGCAATGATCTAAATATAAAGCACAGATTTTGGGGGGGGTACAAACACTGTGAGAATTTGTCTGACTGTTTCTGAGTTAAAAAGTCTTGTTTTTCTTATTCTTTCCAGATTTTTTAGTGTAAGAAATAGGAGGAAGAAAAGCAATTACTTGAAAAAATAGAACTGGGCATTTCATTTTTTGAAATAGAATGAAATGGTTAAAGTGGAATGAAAAGAATTTATCAAGAATGAACAACTAGTGAATGGTGGGGCTGAGACTAACTATAAAAATTCCTTAAATTAGAAAGAAAGCTATTACATAGTGCTTCTTTTCTCCTTCCTTCTCTTCATCCCTCTAAGAAGAGACCCAAGTGAGTTCCTCCCCTAACCAGCCATCAGTGAGTGATATATTTTCAAGTCTTGGCTACCCATTGACCCATAGTCCCCAAAAAGATATGGTGCTCCAAAATTTAAGGACTTACCTGTTTTCCAATGATTTTTCCTTAAAAATGAATTTAATGGCATCTTTCTTGATATTTGTCCCAAGGTGTATCATATAGTGATTACTTTACCAATTATAGTTCTTTTCAATAAAATAATGTTGGAATTGATGAAGATCGGAAGGGCCAATCAATTAACTTAATTATTTGCTCCTTTTTTCTCATTGCAGAAATAATGCTCATTTTCCTAGAAAGCTAGAATTGTGTCAATGATTTTTCAGCACTCACATGACTGGAGCTGTCAAATAATATTTATGATGAGGCTTTGAAATTGAAGGATTCTACTCCTGGATTATCTGCATCTGTAGCAGAAAGGGATGTACACTATCATAGGTGCCTGGTATATCAAGACTTTCTAAATCAGATTAGAAAATCTTAACCAAAAAAGAAAAAAAAAATCTTTTCTCCTCCTAGCAGCTGCCCCATCCAATGCCTAAGCAGCTAAACTATGAGAATGAGTGAAGATACTCATTTTTTTCATCTTATTGAATTTTCTATTTGAGTATTTATGTTTTTTGATTTGCCCAGATCCATAGTAGTGGTAGCATTTAGGAGCAGGAGCAGGGAGGTATTAGATCTAGGACAGGAATGACTTTGCATTCATGCATTGTACAACAGAATCCTCACTTCACAGATATGCATTTGGGATGTTCAAAATGAGGAGGCAAAATGCAAACAGATCTAACCCTATTTTGGACACTTTACCCATACCACAAATAGTAAAAGGTATGTGAATAATCTGAGTGTTTCTCAGAATTCTTAATGTTAAAAGTAAAAGATGATTAAGAGAATGAATGGGGCAAATCAGACTGTTGTTCTGGAATTCATTCTGCTGGGACTTTCTAAGCATCACAATGTTGAGATTACTCTCTTTGTGTTGTGCCTGGGGATATATTTGGTCATTCTGCTAGGGAACTCCTCTCTCATTGTATTGAGTATTCTGGATTCCAATCTTCACACCCCCATGTATTTCTTCCTTAGTAATCTCTCCCTCATGGACATCTTTGGTACATCCTCCTTTGTTCCCTTAATGTTGGTCAATTTCCTATCAGTCAGAAAAACCATATCTTTCCCAGGATGTGCCTTGCAAATGTACCTAACTCATGCTTTGGGAACCACAGAATGTGTTTTACTGGCCATGATGGCCTATGACCGCTATGTGGCCATTTGCAATCCCCTAAGATATACAATCATCATGAATATGAGAGTCTGTGTGTATTTGGCAGCCCTGAGTTGGATAGTTGGAAGCATAAATTCATTACTGCAAACAATTCTTGCATTGAGACTTTCCTTCTGTGGTAATAACATCATTGATCATTTCTTTTGTGAAATCTTGGCTGTTCTGAAGTTGGCCTGCGTGGACATTTCCCTCAATGCACTTGTCATGATGATAGCAGTTATGCTGGTCACAATGACTCCAATGCTGCTCATTTTCATCTCATATGTGTTTATCCTTGCCACTATAATAAGAGTCAACTCAGCTGAAGGGAGAAAGAAAGCCTTTTCTACCTGTTCAGCACATTTGACTGTAGTCATCATATTTTATGGCACCATTCTCTTCATGTACTCCAAACCCAAGGCAAAGGACCCAGATTCAGACAAATTGATTGCCTTATTCTATGGTGCAGTGACTTCCATGCTGAATCCCATTATCTACAGTCTGAGGAACAAGGAGGTAAAGGCAGCAGTACAAAAAGTGATACTCTCTAATAGAACATGAATCATGCACCATGGTTTTTTGTTTTATATTTCCATTACAAGAACAGAGGATTCATCATCAGAAATCATTGACATTATAATAAATAATGGTATCCATTCCTCCATCCATGTCCATTACAATCCCATTAGGTTATTTCCCTTGTTGTATGTTTTTCATTAAATAGAATTCTTAGAACCTTTAGAAAGATTCTTTATAATGGATAGTTAACTCATTGTGAATATGAATCTTTAGCATTTTATCTTCAGAACCTAGCATACTAATTGGTACATGAAATTTCTTAATAAATGCTCACTGATTAATTCTTTTCCACCTTTTTCCCCAAAGTCAAATATAGAATATTTATACAATGTTTGAAAGCCTTCCTCATAATATTTTAATATCTTGGGATTATGTAACAATGTACCCTTCAGACTCTCCAACTATTGTTTTTAAAACCTCAAAATATGTCTGATTCCTGTACTTCTACCCATTTTTTTCATTAGGATAAAGTTCCTTACTCCAGAAAATGGAGTAATGGAAAATGATGCTCTATACTCCTTTGCCTTTTCTTCCTTATGTATCACTATATAGTTGTCCTAAAGGGGCTTCCATTACTTGCTGATAGAATGAAAAATCTGTGTTTAAGAAGAAATATTGTTGAATAAAAAGTGTCATTAGTCCGCAGGTTCTCAGACCTAGCTTTGATTTTCCACAAACCTGAGCAAACTAAATATTTGAAGGTGTTAAATTTTTTTTAACCAATTCAGGCCCTAATACGAGTGTGACAAAGCAGGTCAAAAACAGAGTGCCAATAATCAGGTGGCTGTTTAATTAATTACTTTCATTGTAAAGAACCAATTTGCAAATCATGTAATTTCTCCTGATTGGAGATCCTCCCCTTTGCTTAGTTCAGGTAGATATTATATAGATAATCATAAGGGAAGGTGTATCATAAAACACTCAGTTTGGGGACTTCAGTGATCATCCTGGGACAAGACTACCAGTGTAAGACAATACAACTATTACCACAGTCATGACTATCCAAGTAGGACAACATTAATGTCTTGAAATCCTGTGGGAATAGCAAAGTTGATTGTATAGACTTAGGGGTATATATTATTTTTGCTTGGATATAGTATATAGTTCACTAACTCACTTCCTTTAATATAGGCAAGTGCAGGTCAAGGATTAAAGACATACTTGATATGATTTGATAAATTATTCTGCTTGCCAGGACCAGAGTTTCTGATCATGAAAAGGATTTCTATAAACTAAATTATTATTATTAAGTTCATTATTCATATTATATTAATCAATATAAAATCATAATTCTCCTGACAATGATAGAAAAGATTATTTTTCTGCTCTCCAAAATCTATCAGAAAATATTTTAAAAGAGTAACCACTTAGCATTTTTCAATAAGACCACAATTCTCATGTCTTCCTACACCATTGGCCTTTGCAGAGTATGTTTGCCCCAGGAAAATAATTGATCTTTCTATTTTCAAAGCACAGAATTCTCTTGACTGGACTTACTGGATAACCCTTCATGCTAGTAGCACCTTCAAGGAAAGATCATTGCCCCTATATTTGGCAGAGTATGCATGATATAGAAGCACTATTTAAGAATACCAAGAAAATAACTGGCTATACAAATACATATAACAAAGTGAAATTAGATTTATGCACAATAGTAAAGTCTCAAGTTAATATGAATATGACTTTAAATGTATTTTCAAAGAACACGACTGTCAACCACAAAAACTTAAATACCTTAGTATTGCTAGGCAATGTGATATATTTTATAAAGAGATATAACACAAAACCCACACTCAAAGAACTTGATTCAGTGCATAGAGTACACTATAAGAACTGGATAGGAATAAAAAGAGAAAATGAGAAAGAGAGAGAGAGAGAGACAAGGGGAAAATAGGAAGGTGGGAAATACACAGTTAATAACCACAATTGTGAATTTGAATGGAATTGTAGCTACTAGCTACTTGAGTTTGATTCTGCCTATGAGGAATGATTATTCAGACTCAGGAAAGCAAGGGTGAAAATAAAACAAAAATGTATTAAAAGAAGTTACAACACATAGGAAGGGATAGGTAGAGAGAGAGAGAGGAAGAGAGGGAAAGACAAAGGAAGAACCAAGCAGTGTTGGCTGGGCAGGAGGTCAGATAAGACTGTGGCCCTGATTGGGAGTCCAACCCAGGTTTTTATGTTTTGCCTCTCATCACTTACTGGATCTGGAATTGGTAGAAGGTAAAGCCTAAGGAGATCAAGATGCAAATTTTACATCAAGAATGAGGATTTCCACCCAATTGGACATGATTAGCAGCCTTTAAGATTACAAATTTTGTTTCTGTTACAATCATAATTCTTTGTAATTTTTCCATGGTAGTCAATTTACATCTCAAGAGTAGGTGGTAGTCAATTTACATTTCATTTGGAGATGAACACATTACAGTATGTACTTCATTGAGGCAGGGTCCAGAAAATAATTGGCTGGCAAAGCTGGTTGGCATCCTGCAAAGGCTGGTCTTGGAGATATAAAGCTAGAGAAATAAAACTAGTAGGAAGACATTTATCAAGCAAAACCAAGAGATATTGTAACAGAGAAGGTTATTTAACAGAGGTCCGATAATTAGGGAAAAAACTAGAAGGTCTATAAGGGTCAAGAATTATATTTTATGATACCAACTCAGTATCAAAATACCTTTTATAAGAACATGGGTTCCCTTCTGACCAAGATGGCGGAAAGAAGCCAGGCCCTGTGCTAAGGTCTCCTGATCTTCCCACATATATAATATGAAACACACTCTTAATAGAAATCCGATCAACAAAACCCAGAATGAGAAGCTAGGAGAACACCTACCTCAAGGTCTGTATTTGGGGATCATGGGTGAGTTGGGCACAGAGAGCCAGCCAGGGAGGGGTGAGAGCTGGAGTAAACTATGATCAGCTCCAGTGACTTTCACTGTGGTAACCATTCCAAGAAACAACTAGAGAGTGGAAGCCTGGAAATGGGACTGTTAGTCTGGTGCTTACCTGAAGGGCTGAAGGGTGAGTTCCAGTCTCTATCACCCCCTACTGACCAGGTGGGGTTATTAAACTCAGTGAGCAAAGCCTCTAGCACCCCCTACTGTGCAGCCCACGTGGAGTTACTAAACCCAGTGAGTAAAGTCTCTGGGGACCCAACACCAAATCTGTGTGAGCCAGTCCCTTCCCCAACACAAGATCTTTGAAAAATAAGAAAAAGCCAGCAAAAATAGAAAAACTCCTAGAAGGATAAGGCCCTAACTCAGAGAGACATAGAACCTCTGAGGAGATTATGATTTCACCTTCAGCACAGAAAGACTTCCTTGAAGAAATCAGGAAGGAGTTTAAAAATCAATTGGAAAATTTGGGAAAAAAAGCCAAGAGAAGATTAACACCTTGCAACAAGAAAACAAATCCTTGGAAAATACAATTGGACACATGCAAAAACAGAATAATTCTCTCAAAAGCTCAATTGGTCAAATGGAAAATTCTTACAAAAACAGAACTGACAAATTGGAAAAGGAGTTGAAAAAAGTAAATGAAGAAAATTCTTCTCTAAAAAGAGAATTTATATGGAAACCAATGACTTCATGAGATAACAAGAATCTGTTAAACAAAACCAAAAAACTGAAAAAAAAGAAGAAAATGTAAAATGCCTCATCAGCAAAACCACTGTCCTCAAGAATAGATCCAGGAGAAATAACCTAAGAATTATTGGTCTTCCTGAAAACATTGAAGAGAAAAAAAAAGCATGGACTCAATATTACAGGATTTAGTAATAGAAAACTGCCCTGATATCATGGAACAAGAGGGCAAAATAGTTATTGAAAGAACACATAAATCCCCTCTGGAAAGGGATCCCAAAATGAAAACACCAAGGAATATTGTGACTAAATTCCAGAACCATCAGAAAAAAGAGAAAATCCAGGGGCAGCTAGGTGGTGCAGTGGGTAGAGTACCAGCCCTGGAGTCAGGAGTACCTGAGTTCAAATCTGGCCTCAGACACTTAATAATTCCCTAGCTGTGTGGCCCTGGGCAAGCCACAACCCCATTTGCCTTGCAAAAACGAGAGAGAGAGAGAGAGAGAGAGAGAGAGAGAGAGAGAGAGAGAGAGAAAATGCTGCAAGCATCCAGAAAGAAACAATTTAGATATCAAGGAGCCACACACAGTAAGGATTACACAGGAACTGGCAGCATTAACATTAAAGGATCAAAAGTCCTAGAATGCAATATTCCAAAAAGCAAGGGAGCTTAGAATGTAGCCAAGAATTCATTATCTGTCAAAAACTGAGCCTTCTCTTCCAGGGCAAAAGATAGACATTTAATGAGATATGAGACTTCCAAATTTTCCTGATGAAAAGATTAGAGCTTAATAGAAAATTTGGAATTCAAACAGGAGAATCAAGAGAAATATGAAAAGGTTAAAAAAAAAGGGAGGGTAAAAAAAGGGGGAAGACCTGCTATCCAATAAGATGAAACTGGCTATATCCATATCTTGGAGAAAGATTCTAATAACTCTCAAAAACTGTAATTCTATTAGAGAGAATATACTTAGCCAAAAGTGATGGACACTCTATGTTACTCTATGACATTCTGTGACTCAGATAGAAGGATTTAAAAACAATACCTCCTTAAAAAGGAAGACAGTAAAGAGATGGGAGGATGTAGGAGACTGAATGAGGTAAATCTCATTACTTTAAGATGAAGAAAGGACTTATTCCAATAGAGGGAAATAAGGGAGGAGATGAGAACTGACTGAATCTTACTCTCATCAGATTGGCTTAAAATTAACATATATACACTCAGTTAAGCAACTTATCTTGCCTTTAAAGTGGTAAAAAGGGAAAAGGGGAGGGGGAGAAAGGGGGAACCAACAGAAGAAATAGAAAGTAGAAGGTGCAAAGGGAAAAGGGAAAAAAAGGAGAGGGGGGGGCCTGGATAAAGGAAGGCAAACCAAAGGTGGTGGTATTCAGGAAAAAAAATACCAGGGAATATAGATAAAGGGGAAAAAGGGGGAAATCCAAACAGAGGGAAGATAACATGGAGGGCAATCAAAAGTTAGTAATTATAACTTTGAATGTGAAAGGAATGAACTCCCTCATAAAACTGAAGCAAATAGTAGAGTGGATAAAAACCAGAATTCTACAATATGTTGCTTACAAGAAACTCTTTTGAAGCAGAGAAATACATATAGATTAAACATAAAAGATTGGAACAAAATATATGTTGCTTCAGCTGAAGAGAAAAAAGCAGGGGTAGCAATCCTTATCTCAGACAAAGAAGCTGCAAAATATAGAGTGTTAAAAGAGATAAGGAAGGAAACTATATCCTCCTATAAGGTACCATAGATAATAAAGTAAATTCAATACTAAATATGTATGCACTCAATGGTATAGCATCCAAATTCTTAGAGGAGAAATTGAAAGAGTTATAGGAAGACATAGACAGCAAAACTACTAGTGGGACACCTCAACCTCCCACTCTCAGATTTAGATAAATCTAACCATAAAAAAACAAGAAGGAAGTTAAGGAAGTAAGCAGATTGTTAGAAAACCTAGAAATTGAATGGGGATAGAAAAGAATATACTTTCTTTTCTGCAGTACATGGCACTTACACAAAAATTGACCATGTACTAGGACATAAAAACCTAATATTCAATTGCAGAAAGGGATGAATAGTGAATACATCTTCCCCAGATCATAATGCAATAAAAATCACATGTAATATTGGTCCAGGGAAATACAGACCCAAAACTAATTGGAAACTAAATAACCTCATTTTAAAGAATGAGTGGATCAAACAACAAATTATAGAAAGAATTAATTATTTTATCCTAGATAATGACAATAATGAAACCTATGGGATACAATCAAGGTGGCTGTCAGGGGATATAATATATCTTTAAATGCTTTTATAAATAAAATAGAGAAAAAGAAAATCAATAAACTAAAATATGTAACTAAAAAGTTAGAAAAAGAACAAATTAAAAAACCCCAGTTACATACCAAATTGGAAATTCTAAAAATTAAAGGAGAAATTAATAAAACTGAAAGCAAGAAAACTATTGAACTAATAAATAAAACCAAGAGCTGGTTTTATGAAAATACTAATAAAATTGATAAATATCTACTCAATTTGATTTAAAAAAGAAAAAAGAAAACCAAATTGCTAGTATCACAAATGAAAACGGTGAACTCACCACAAAATGAGGAGGAAATTAAAGTAATAACTCAGAATTATTTTGCCCAACTCTATGCCAATAAATTTGATAATCTAATTTAAATGGATGAATATTTACAAAAATATAATTTGCCCAGGTTAAATTAAGAGGAAATTAAATATCTAAATAACCCTATCTCAGAAAAAAGAAATTCAACAAGCCAATATTGAACTTCCCTAAGAAAAAAATCTCCAGGGCCAAATATATTAACAAGTGAATTCTATCAAACATTTACAGAATAACTGGTTCAAATTCTATATAAATTCTTTGGAAAAATAAGTGAAGACAGGACTCTGCCTAAATCTTTCTACGATACCAATATGATGCTGATACCTAAACCAGGAAGAGTTAAAAGAGAAAGAAAATTATAGACCTATCTTCTTTATGAAAATAGATGCAAAACTCTTAAATAAAATCTTAGCACAATGACTACAAGTTATCACTAGGATAATACATTATGACCAAGTAGGCTTTATCCCAGAAATGCAGGGTTGGTTCAATATTAGGAAAACTGTCAGTATAATTAATTATATCAATAACAAACCTATCAGAAATCATATGATTATATCAATAAATGCTGAAAAACTTTTGACAAAATACAGCACCCATTCCTACTAAAAACACAGAGAGTTGTAGGAATAAATGAATTGTTCCTTAGAATAATAAGAAGTATCTATCTGAAATCATCAACAAGCATTATATGCAACAGGGATAGGCTTGAGGCATTCCCAATAAAATCAGGGGTGAAACAAGGACGTCCATTATCACCACTACTATTCAATGTCCTATTAGAAATGTTAGCCTCAGCAATAAGAGATGAAAAAGAAATTAAACAAATTAGAATTAGGAAGGAACAGACAAAACTCTCACTCTTTGCAGATGATATGATAGTATATCTAGAGAATCCCAAAAAATCATCTAAAAAACTACTAGAAATAATTAGCAACTTTAGCAAGGTCACAAGATATAAAATAAACTCTCATAAATCCTAAACATTTCTATATATGCCTAGCAATATGCAGATGAAAGAGCTGTAAAGAGTAACTTCAGACAATATAAAACAACTGGGAGTCTACTGGCCAAGACAGACTCAGAAACTTTTTGAAAACAATTGCAAAAACACTTCTCACACATATAAAATCAGTTTTAAATAACTGGGCAAATATCAACTGCCCATGGATAAGCTGAGCAAATATAATAAAAATGAAAATTCTACCAAAATAAAATTACCTGTTTAGTGCCCTACCAATAAGAATTCGAAAAAATTACTTTGAGTTAGAAAAAATTATAAGTAAATTCATATGGAGAAATAAAAAGTCAAGAATCTCCAAGGATTTGATGAAAAAAAGTGCAAAAGAAGGTGGCTTAGCCCTATCAGATCTAAAATTATATTATAAAACATCAATTATCAAAATTGTCTGGTATTGGCTAAGAAATAGAGTGGTGGATCAGTGGAATAGACTAGGTGTAATAGCAGAAAATGATTATAGTAATCTGCTGTTTGATAAACCCAAAGAGTCCAGCTATTGGGATAAAAACTCTCTCTTTGATTAAAAACTGTTGGGAAAATTGGAAGTTAGTATGGAAGAAACTTAGATTAGACCAACACCTCACACCCTATATTAAGATAAGATCCAAATGTATACAGGATTTAAACATAAATAGTAATATTATAAGCAAACTGGAAGATCAAGGAGTAGTTTACCTGTCAGATCTATGGGAAGAGAAGTAGTTTATGACCAAGGAAAAGATGGAGAAGAGCACTAAAAACAAACTAGATAATTTTGATTACGTTAAATTACAATGCTTTTCCACAGACAAAACAACTGTAATCAAGATCAAAAGAAATGTAGTAAATTGGGAAACAAGATTTTACAACTAGTATTTCTGACAAAGGACTCATTTCTAAAATATACAGAGAACTGAGTCAAAATTTCAAAAAAAAAAAGCCATTCCCCAATTGACAAATGGTCAAAGAATATGCAATGGCAATTTACAGATGAGGAAATCAAAGTGATCCATAGTCATATGAAAAATTGCTTTACATCATTACTTATTAGAGAAATGTAAATTAAAGCATCTCTGAGGTACCACCTCACTCCTCTCAGACTGGTCAATAGGACAAAAAAGGACTATAATCAATGTTGGAAGGAATGTGGGAAATCTGATACACTAACACATTGTTGGTGGAACTGTGAACTCACTCAACTTTCCTGGAGCAATTTGGAATTATACCCAAAAGGAACAAAAATGTGCTTACCCTTTGATCTGGCAATATCACTACGTGGTCTATACCCTGAAGAGCTTATGATAAAGGATAAAAACATCACTTGCAGAAAAATATTCATAGCAACTCTGTGGTGGCAAAGAATTGGAAATTGAGTGAATGTCTATCAATTGGGGAATGGCTTAATAAATTATGGTATAGGTATGTGATGTAACAGTATTGTTCTATTAGAAACCAGAAGGAATGGGAATTCAGGGAAGCCTGAAAGGATTTGCATGAACTGATTTTGAGCAAGATGAGCAAAACCAGAAGAACACTGTACACCCTAACAGCAACATGGGAGTGATGATCATTCATAATCGACTTGCTCATACCAACAGGGCACTAATCAGGCACAGTTTGAGGGTATCTGTGATGGAGAATGCCATCTGTATCCTGAGAAAGAATTGTGACATTTACCTTTAATTTTTTTAAATGTTATCATATTGTGTAATTCTGCTATATATCATACTTTATGTTTCTTCCTTAAGGATGTGATTCCTCTCTCAACACATTTAACTTTGATCAATATATACCATGGAAACAATGTAAAGACTACCAAACTGCCTTCTCTTTTGGGTGGGGGAAGGGAAGCATGATTAGGAAAAAAATTGCAAAATTCAAAATAAATAAAATCTTTCTAAAAAAAAAGAACATGGGTTCCAACATAACACAGATTTGTCAATTGATAAACAAAAGCTCTAAAACAGTATAAATAAATGTACTGAAAAAGCATTTGAAAACTGCATGTCCAAAAGGTAATTTGCAACAGAATTTTCTATTTTGTTTTGGCCATATTTAGAATGAACAAAATTCTAGTTGAAGAATGGCTCTCTTTTGAAGCAGTTCAAAAATATACACTAATAAAAGGCCAAGACAAAAATACTGTTGAAGAATGGCTCTCTTTTGAAGCAGTTCAAAAATATACACTAATAAAAGGCCAAGACAAAAATACTTGCCTAATATTTAAAATTTAGAACATAAGAGTTCCAGTGGTTCACTCTCATATTTTATTACAATGCACCTGGAATGATCATGACAATTTGCTAATGCAGAGCAGAGAGGGACGCGAGGACATGGTTCCTTATGAAGTCATACAGTCCTTTTCAATGAGCCAGGTGAGGGAATCCTTTAAGAGAATCCTACCCAAAATTCCAGGCAAGATGTCTGAGAGAAGACAGGCACAATTCTAAAATTTCCTAATCTTTACTCATATATGATATGAAACAAACCTTTTAACAGAAATCCAATCAACAAAACCCAGAAAGAAAATCCAGGAGAAAGAACATGTACTCAGGATTTGTCTTCTGCAGTTGTGGGTGAGTCTGGGCAAAGAAGGTCGGTCAGCTGGGGATCAGCCTGATTAGCAGCAGGGCTGCAGCCCGGGAGCTTGAGGGCCCAAGAACCAGACCTGCTTGATCAGCAGTGGGACTAGAGCCTGGTTGACCACGGGGACTTGACTCAACTAAGGAGCAGACACATTGGTGTTGGTGCGGACCCTCGGGAGCTTACTGGCAGGGCTGTGGGGAGAGTTCAGGTGCAAGAGGGCTGCAGACATCATCTCTGGGCTCCTCTGGTCCTGAGGAACTCCAAGTTCAAGCCTCCATTTTGGCTGAAGCCTCTTCCCTGAACAAACACAATTACAGGCCTTCTGCCCCCAGGCACAGGCATGTGAGCAGGAGAACCAACTCAGCTGACAATAGGGAGAGGGATGACCTTACCCCAGGGTAAAGCCCACCACTGATTGAAGACAAAAGTATTTAACAGCTTCAATCACTGCCTCCAGGAAAAGGGAGAAGGTCTCAATCAAGGTCACAGACTCTCCAGAGAAAGCAACCAGCATCCCCTACTGGCCAGCTGGAGAAATTACACTCAGTGAACAAATCATCTAGCACCCCTACTGGCCAGCTGGAGATATTACACTCAGTGAGTAAAGCCCCTAGGGATCCCAACACCAAACTTCTGTGAACCAGACCATCCCCAACACATGGTCTTAGCAAAAATGAAGAAAAGCCAGTGGAAAGGTGGATCCATAGAAAAATTCTCGGAAGGAAAAGACCTTAACTCAGAGAATCCTAGAACCTCTGAGGAGAATATGATCTATTCTCCAGTACAGAAAGACTTCCTTAAAGAAATAAGGAAGGAGTTTAAAAATCAATTGGAAAATTTGGGAAAAGAAACCCAAGAGAAGATTATCACCTTGCAACAAGAAAACCATTGGAAAATACAATTGGACAAATGCAAAATGAGAATAATTCTCAGATCCTTAATTGGGGAAATGCAAAAAAGAAAATAATTCTCTCAAAACCTCAATTGGTCAAATTGAAAGCTCTTTCAAAAATAGAATTGACCAATTGAAAAAGGAGTTACAAAAGGTAAATGAAGGAAACTCCTCTCTAAAAAAAAGAATGGAGTCTGTGGAAACTAATGACTTCATGAGACAGCAAGAGCCTGTTAAAGAGAATCCTACCACAGTTGAGATTAGGGCTGTTCTTTCAAAGGTCACTTAACATCAAACCCCATAGGGCTAAATGAATTCAATGGCATATTGTCTTTCTATTTTAGCATACCTTATGTCAGGCAAATCAATTATCAATGCATTGTAATATAGCAATTATCTATAATCAGAGTTTCAGGTGGCTCAAACACTGAAAACCAAGAGTGTGTCAGGCTGTAATTTGTTATAAGAAATCCAGGGGGGAAAAATCATAATTCAGTTCTTGCTCATGTACCGCAGCACAGTGCTGTAAATTAAATGCAATAAAAAAGATTCAGATGTAAAATGTAATAACCCAATTCATATTTTTTTTTATTAAATCAACCTTTTGCAATTAACCCATTTAGTTATTGGCTATGTTTAAAATAACTAAACATCTCATTCTGGCTAGGAAGGAGACAAGGCCATATCTCCATACTTATCATCCTCATACTTCTCACATAACAATTGGCTAGAGATTGCCACAGAGAAATCTCAAATTATCATTATTTTATCTTCCTCATGTTACATGGGTGCTCTTCCCTCAAAGCAAATAACCAGTTTAGTCCCAGTTTGCATATATATCTAGAAATTTCTATACCTAAACTTTTTACTACTAGCCATCTTCAAAAATACAAATTATTACTTTCAAAATTCTTTAAAGACTATTAGAACATCTTAGGTAAGCTTAAATTTCTAACATATGTTATTGATTCAAATGCAATTAAACAATAGTTAAAAACAACCAGGAATTCAAGTCAATTAATAACATGGGTTATTATGCATGAATCCAGAGATTTATCGCAGAAGGGAGTCATAATTTGTGATATTTCCCTTATCACACCTTCAAAGCAATCACATATTAATTAAATGCTTTAACATTACAGTATTCAAATAGTTTACATGTTCACAAGAGAACCCAACACTGTTAATATAGTTTCTTTGACATTACAAAAGATTATCACATAACTGGTAAATACATATATATATTCCCTTCCATAAACATGTGATGATAGATGATGAGACAAAGATTACTACAAACTTCCTTCCTTTAGCAACAATAGACCTTATGAGATTGTGCACAAACAGATCAGATTAAAAAATTTAGTACAATATTTCTCATTCCCCAAATCAGTAAATATATATATATATGTATATATGTATATATATATATGATTCAATATTCCCAAATTCCTTGGCATACAATTTATCCCAATTATATTTTCCTTCTTAATAACACGTATAAATTCTCAAGACTTGTTCATTGAACTTTCAAAGATGACTAAATAACTCTCATTTACCTTTCATAAAGTTTCTTTTTTAAACACAAAGTGATGACCTCTTCCTATTAAAGGCCTTCCCTCCCTTTTCAAAGCCTCTTGAGGGCAGGATATCTACATTTACTAAACCTTAAAGTCTCAATTATCATAAGTTGAATACAGCCTTCAAACAATATTAGGTTAACAAAAACTTAGCTCACAATTGAAATCATTTCACAAACTTTGCCACTTACAAAGGGGCATAGGGGATAGGCTCAGATCCCAACTTCATTAATTACTTAAAATTAGATTTTTTAAGCAATTAAATTCAAAACCCAAACTAAAAGGAGTATCATTTAACTCAGGTAACTGTAACTATTTCAAATCTGAATTACACACACAGAGACACAGGAGTTTAGACTTAGATACAACTGTTTTGTATAAAGACTTCAAATTTATCAAAGTGAGATTTTTGCATACGCTGGCTAATACCAAAGTCTCAAAAATATAGAAACATTTTTCCACCTCTCTAGGTCAGTAGAGAGATGTGAAAATGTCCCATTGATGTTTAAATACACACACACACACACACACACACACACACACACACATACACACATATATTTATATATTTTTTGAATGTACCAATGAATACCAGTCAAAAAATAACTTTTAAAATCAATCAGAATTTCCTGAGGAACCTCATATCTACTAATTAAGATTTTGAAGTAGTCAACCAATAGTTAAAATTGAATGCATTCTTAAGTAACTTTATAAAGTTCAAATCCAATTACTCTATTACAGTGATATTAGTTATTATCACAGGCTTAATTAAAAGATGAAATCAGAATTTCATAGTCCCAGAAAAAAGTTATCTCCCTTTTTGTTTCCCTTAACTAATTGACCATGAGGTGTTTCAATCAATCTGCCCATTTCCCTTCCCCCTCCCAAAGGTGGGACTTTCTCAGCCCAGATAATGTCTTTAGGGAATGGGACTTGGAATTGATAAACAGGTATAGCCTAAGAAAAACATGGACATTTTCCCCTTTCCTCTCCAAACCAGGAAGAAGGCATGGGAGTCCCCTATTTTAAACAATGGAGCCAAAATAAGTTGTTGGGGTATTGGGGGGGGTGACTTACTTTTCCTGCAGCAAAGCATGCATTCCATCAGAGACACAGGTTTGAGTTTCGAAGTTCTGAAAAGGAAGATTTCCTTCTCCCTTCTCCCTCCTCCTGCAGTAGGTAGGGGGTGGCAGAGATTGAGAGAGCATTTGAAAGAGAAAGACAAAGATAATTTCCAGGAGCTCAGGTGTTTTGGTTTTGTCAAATCTAATTCCTTACAAGGAACAAGCACACAGCTGGTGGGACAGGGGAGTCTTTGGTACTGAATTTTCCCGATGTTTTAATTCTCTGTCAATTTATAGGTGGACAAACTGATCCATTGGGCATATACCAAAGATCCTTCCTTAACAACCCTCACTGCATAGCAGGGTATAAACCAAACACATCTCAGAACTGCCTTCTTCGGTCAGTCTGGACAAAACAGAACAGGCCCACACCAGGGCTACTGCAAAACACCACATGGGATCAGCTTAGTTGACTCCCCACAAAACTCAACATTTTTCCATTTTCCAGAAAAAGGGACACAAAAGGAGGGCTAGAGGATCAATAATTTTCCTACTTTTCTAAAAATCTAGGATCTAAAAAAAAGGAGCAGTGCTTCTCACCTGTGGAGCTCAATACAATTTCCCAAGCCTGGGTAGAGATTTCCCTCCTGACTGGCTCTCCATTATGTCACTGCTGGCTACTTGAGTTTGGTTCTGGCTATGATGAATCATTATTCAGACTCAGGAAAGCAAGGGAAGAAAGAAAATAAAAATTTATTAAAAGAAGTTACAACACATAGGAAGGTCTAGGTAGAGAGAGAGAGGGCCAGCAGGTCAGAGAAGACTGCTACCCTGAGTGGGAGTTCAACCCAGGTTTTTATGTCTTGCCTCTCATCCAGAGGGCAAAAAAGTGAACTCCTTTTCCCTTACTGGACCTGGAATTAGATGGAAGGTGAAACCTAAGGAGATCAGGATACACATTTTACATCAAGAATGGGGATCTCCACCCAATTTGACAAGATTAGCAGCCTTTAAGATTACAAATTTTGTTTCTGTTACAAAATCATAATTATAGCTTTTCCAAGGTAGTCATCTCAAGAGTAGGTGGTAGTCAATTTACATCTTCACACAGTTTCTACATTCACAATACTCTTCATCTTTCCCCTGCATCAGAAGGAACTTATCCATAAACAGAAATGGATATCAGACTGGATTAAAAACCAGAATCCCATAATATATTATTTATAAGAAGAGCACTTGAAGCAGAAAGATACATACAGATTAAAGATAAGAGGGTGGAGCAGAATCTATTATACTTAAGCTGGAAACTATGATTTCAGACAAAGACAAAGATCAAATTAAAAGAAATAAGGAAGACATCTTGCTAAAAGTTATCATAGATCATAAAGTATTATTGATACTAATTATATATGCACCATATGATATAGCACCCAAATTCTTAAAAGAAGTTATGTGACTTACAGGAGGAATAAAGGCTACTTAGAAGATGGTAGAGTAGGTCAGAAAACTTCAGGCTCTACATATTTTCTCTACCAAAACAAGAAAATCACCTCAAAATGAACATAGAGCAGCAGGAAATAAACAAAAATTAGAGTAAAGCACTTGTCTTCTCAAGATAACTTTAGAAGACCCCAGAAAAGACTTGACCTTCAGGAGTGCATGTTTGGCCCAAGTGAAGTACATATACCTCCATACTGTATAGCTGGGGAAATATCAACCAACAATAAGCCCTGTGGACTGAAATAGGCTCAGCAACTTTCACTTTCCAGACTGTGATGGGTCAGATGGCCAAATAGGAGCAAATTGAAGGAGATTCCACTATCAAGGGATGCCAAGCTATACTGATTAGACAGGGTCCCTGACAGGGGCTAGGGGGTGTGGGGAGGTGGGGGAGAAGAAGCTAAAACATGAATGGTGTGTATGTTGGTGGAGTGGTGGTTCCCTGCTGGCTGTGGGCACTTGGAATGAAGTAGAGTGCCTGGTTTCAATTCCAGGGCAGAGAAGATAGCTGAAGTTTACAATGATTAGAAGTATCACAGGGAGCAAGAGCATTTGTAGGATGAGACTGGGGGGCCTTAGCTGTGACTTAGGTTTGGAGAAGAGCACTAAAGGTTGAGCCCTGGGAAAGAATTCAGAAATAACAATAAAAAGGACCTCGGGCCTGAGGCATCATTCACCACATCTGGAGACTAGAAATTAGTAATAATAATAAACTGCTAAAAATAAAACAAAACAAAATAAAAATAAAATGAGTAAGAAAAGGAGAAAGAACCCAACTATAGATAGCCAATGTGGGGATAAAAAAAAGATATGGATCTATATTTAGAGGAAGACAGTAGAGTTTAAAAAGTCACTCCTTTTTTAATGAGAAACATCAAATTATTACAAGTTCAAAGAGAATTCTTGAAAGAACTTTAAAAAGACTTTAAAAAATCAAAAGAGGGCAGCTAAGTGATGCTTCTGATAGAGCCTCAGTACTGGAGTCAGGAGAATTTGAGTTCAGATCCAACCTTAGATACTTGACTCTTCTGCCTGTGAGATCCTAAGCAAATTATTTGACCCTGATTGCCTTGCTCCCACCAAATATAAATCAAATAAGAGAGATCAAGGAAATATTAGGAAAGAAAATAAGAGTAATCCAAGGAAATCCAAGAAACAAAAGTCAAAATAGAAAATCAAAAGCTTAAGGAAGAAAATAATAACTTGAAAACTTGAATTGGGAAAGGGGAAGCTAATAACATTATATGACACCAGAAACTAAAATACAAAATCAAAAAAATAGAAGAGAATGTGAAATGTCTTATCAGAAAAACAATTTACCTGGAGAACAAATTAAGGAAAGACAGTGTGAGAAATTATAGTGTTGGGTTTTCACAGGGCATGAAAAGATATTGCTAGTATCTCACAGGTATCTGTTTGAACCATACAGAGAAAAGGCTGAAAAGAAACAAGCCTACATGCAGGAACAGGGTGGTGAAACAAAGGGAAGAGTGATAATAGAGATGACCCTGGCCATTCACTGAACTGGGAGAGGTCCTCTCACCCAACATGAAGCTGCCTTAGCCAGGGGGAGGCCAAAACTGGCTCAGACTAGTCAGAAGTTGACCCAGGGTCAACTGATCTTTATAAGTGCCCTTGCTTAGTGAGGTTCATGCATATTACTATATACTCCCTATGTGACAATTGAGGCTCATCACCATAACATTTGTAATGTCCTTTGACCAGGGCAGGGAAAATATGTTAAAGGGGTGTCATGAGGTGGGTGTATCTTTTAAATTGTAATCCCAATGATGACGAGCTATTAGGACACAGAGGGGAAGGGAACAAAAGCCTTCCTAAATAAGATTGGATATTGTCACAATTCTGGGCTTTTCCCACTAGGAAAAATGCCTGATCATTAAGGGATGTTAATTAATAAAAGCCACTCAATAATTCCAGGCTGTTTTTATTATTATGGGTCATTTATAGCAATAATGGAGGGATTGTTGAACTACCAGAAAGTTATGACTTTAAAAAGAAATCTTGATGTAATATTATAAGAAATTAATGAAAATTGTCCTGAAGTTCTTGAATGAGAATGTAAAGCAGAAATAGAAAAAAATCACAAGACATCATAGCCAAATTTTAAAACTCCGGGTTAAAAAGAATACATTGTAAATATGGGGCAGCCAGGTGGCGCAGTGGATAGAGCACTGGCCCTGGAGTCAGGAGGACCTGAGTTCAAATCCAACCTCAGGCACTTAATAATTACCTAGTTGTGTGGTCTTGGTCAAGCCACTTAACCCCATTTGCCTTGCAAAAACCTAAAAAAAAAAGAATATATTGCAAATAACAAAATTTAAACTAGAAACCTTCTCAATAAGATCAGCACAGAAGCTAAGATGCACCTTATTACCTCTATTATTCAATGTTGTACTAGGAATAGTAGCTCTAGAAATAAGAGAAGAAAAAGTAATGGAAAGAATTAGAGCTATCACTCTTTAGCAAAACTGCAGGATATAAAAATAAACCCAAACAAATTATCAGCATTTCTATATGTATTGCCAACAAAGCCCAGCAACAAGAGATAGAAAGAGAAATTCTATTTAAAGCACCTATAAACAACATAAAACATCTGGGAATCTACTTGCCAAGACAAATTGAATCACAATTGCAACATTAAATATCATTAATTAAACATTTAAAGGGATCGATTACTCATTGATAACATCATAGGTTTGCTGAAGTATTGAAGTCATTTTATTTGATGAGGCCAGAAGGGATCCTACATGTGTTAGTTATATACTCAAAAGTGTTTATATTTATATATTCATGAAGATGGCACAGCTCTGATCCAGCTCCATATTCTATAGGAATTTTTCTCTGCTTTGAGATGGCAATATTTCAAAATAGTCTATCTGTAATAATTTCAAAGATCTTGAAGTTTCTAATACTTGCATATTTTGACTTCCAGTGTTTACAAGGATAATTTAAAATCAACGTTAAATATTGATGTTCTAAGTAACAAAACTTCATTGATATACTTTACAAGGTAGTTGTGAGCAAAGTACCTTTTAACCTATAAAATGCCCTAGAAATGTGAACTATTAAGTAAATCAATACATATTTTCTGACATAACATATCAACCTTTGTGGCAAAAACAATTGATTACATAATAGAATGTTGGAGTTGCAAAGTATCTTTAAGATCATCTAGGTCACCCTGACTTTATGAAAGAAAGAAAGAAAGAAAGAAAGAAAGAAAGAAAGAAAGAAAGAAAGAGGAAAGCAAATGAAAGAAAAGAAAAGAAAAGAAAAGAAAAGAAAAGAAAAGAAAAGAAAAGAAAAGAAAAGAAAAGAAAAGAAAAGAAAAGAAAAAAGAAAAAGGAAGGGAGGAGAGGAGAGGGGACAGGAGGGGAGGGCAAGAGAGGAGAGGGGAGGGGATGAATGGAAAGGAAGGGGGGAAAAAAGAAAAGAAAAGAAAAGAAACTGAGACCCAGAAGACTTACAACCTGCTGCATATTCTTTGACAATCTGATGGTAAGGTTGGTACTGGAAGCTAAATATCTTGACTCCCAGCCTTATGGTCTCATCTGCACTGTGCTGCATCCATCTTCTTGCATTTGGTTTTCTCTAGGTAATGGGAAAGGAGGGAAGGAAGGAAGGTTTTATAAATATTATTTCATTTGATCTTTGATTCTTTTTGTTCCCATTTTACATTTGAGGAAACTGGGACTAAAAGAATTTAAGTGACTTGCCCAGGATAATAAGCTAGTGTCAAGTCTTCTTAACTCTAAGTCCAGCAATCTATCCCTTGCACCTGTAGCTTATTTCTCTATAAATATCACATTTTTCCCTTTCTATTTTTCTTATTTAATAAAAGAAATGAAGTTCAATCTTCTTGCAAAACTTTCTTAATGATTTTTCCTCTACCACTCTTAGCTCTTTTTAAAAATTTCTCCAGGAATTCCTTTTTGTCTTGGGATCAATTAGCATTTTCTTTGAGAATATTTTTATAGCTATTTTTGCATTATTGTATTTTTCTGAGTTTATGTCTTCATTTTCTGATACCCTGTTCCCTATAGCTTTTATTGTTAGCTTGCTCATTTTTCCAGCCTATTTTATTACTTTGAATTTCATTTTAAAGTTGATCTCTGCTCACCTGGGGATGGGGAGACAACTGTCCTAAGCTACAGTCATTTTATTGCTGCTGTTTTCCAAATTAGTTCTGGGGTCTGTAAGTTTTCAGATCTTCCAAGGTGCTATATGATTTGGGGAGCAGTGTGGTCATTACTATTCTGGTCAGTGCAATTCCTGTGCCCAGAAAATGGTCAATGGTCTCTTGCAGCCACAAGCACAGCACTCTCATTCCTCCCACATTCCCTTGTGACCAATCACAAATATTCCTCTCTGCCCTGAAATTGTGACTCAAGTTGCCAGTTAGTGCCAACTGTACCCAGTGAGATCAATGAACCTCCTATAATCTCTTTCTGACCATTTTTAACCTCCTTACTGTCTCTGGGCTCAGCAATACCATAAGTCTGATCCCTGAACAGGCCTCCAACCAGGTGTCACAAATTTCTCCTCCACACCTCCTGAGTTTTCTTAGGTCAGAAAAATATTTCACCACAACCTATGGCTTTGTTTTAATTTGAGGCAGTGTTTTCTGAAAATAAAAGAATCTAACTTTACTGTGCATGGGGACTCCTTTTCAAACTTGAATTCAGTTCTAGATTTCTTCCTTGACATTGAGCGGATAGAGTACTGGCCTTGGAGTCAGGAGCATGGGAGTTCAAATCCAGCCTCAGACACTTGCTTCTTACTAGCTATGTAAACTTGGGTAAGTCATTTAACCTTGATTACCTAATATCCAGGTAATCCAGCTCTTATGCTGGAGCTCTCCCATCTGCTGCCTGCTATGCACATGGTAAATGTTTCACCATGGCTCTCAGGTTAGTCCCCTGTCTCACCCCACCATTGGGTCTCTGCTCTCTGACCTGGGCATTCCCATGTTCTCCTGTGGGATCTGTGGGATTTATGGATCCAAAATTTGCTAAGAGGTTTGATTCAGGTCAGTTCTGATGGAAAGCCAATGTTAGAGTGCCTGGTTTCTCTTTGCCATCTTGGCTGGAAGTCTGAACAATCATTTTTAACATATTTTCTTTTTAATTATGTTGTGAAGGAGAAATTAGAAACAAGGGGAAAAATATGGGAAAGAAAGAAAGAAAAAACAAAAGAAGTTTTAAAACATGAAGATGGTATACTTTACTCTGCATCCATAGATTTTTCTCTGGATGTGGATGGTATTTTCCATTTCTCATAGTTGATCACCTCACAATGTTGTTGTTAATGTGTATAATGTTCTCTTGCTCCTGCTTACTTCTCTCACCATCAGTTAATGGAAGTTTTTCCATGCTTTCCTAAAGTCTGGCTGCTCAAGATTTCTTGAAGAACAATAGAAGCCCATTATAACATAGCTTGTTCAACTGTTTCCCAACTGATGAGCTTCCCCTCAATTTCTGAATTCTTTACCACTACAAAAAGCTGCTAAAAATATTTTTGAACATGTGGGACTTTTTTCATTCTTTAAAATCACTTTGGGATATAGACCAAGTAATGGTATTGCTGGATCAAAGGATATTCACAGTTTTATTGTCCTTTGGACAGAGTTCCAAATTGCTCTCCAGAATGGCTGGATCAGTTCACAACTCTACCAACAATGCATTAGAGATCCAGTTTTCCTACATTCTCTCCAGAATTGATCATTTTCCTTTTTTGTCATCAAACAAAACAAAATTGCTTCATGATTGTTTTGTGTCCATTCCCTCTTAGTATAATCTCCCACTCTGTCTCTATATAGTAGATAATACTACCACAGCACTACAACCCTCCCCAGACAAAGTATCAGGTCCATTTTCTCCTTCTGTCCCTAAAACACTGCAATCCTCCTTAATTAAAATAACAGGCACACCCTCTCCCTCTATTCCTGTAGTATTCTAACTATAGCACCATATACATTGTTAACTAAAGTATGGAATAAAGCAGGATCACTTCCTGATCTATTTATGCCCAACCTTCTAAGTTTACATCACCCTCTGTCCCTATTATACTGCAAGCTTCCATAACTAAAGTGTCTAGTAAAGTAGATTTAATTATATATAGACACTCCCCCCCCCCTCTCTCTGTCTCAATATGAAATACCCCCTTGTATTCAGCATTGCTTCATGACTCATTTATACCCATGCTCTCTAAATACAATCCATTCAACTATATTCAACCCTCAGTAGTTGAGTTATTGGCTAAAAGTTCAGTACTTTTTTGTCCTTCCTATACCTATATCTTCTCTCTAAGGATGTTTCTTTTAACTATCCTATGATAAATAGAATTCTTTTTATCAGAAAATTTTGGAAGTTCTCTATTTCATTAAAAATTCATCTTTTATTCCTGAGAGAATATGTTGAATTCTGCAGGGTAGTTGATTCTTGATTGCAATCCAAGTTTCTTTCCCCTCTGGAATATCATATTCCAGTCCCTACTATCCTTAAATGTTGAAGCTGAGAAGTCCTGCATAATCCTGACTGTAATGATATTTAAACTTCTTCTTTTTAGTTGTTGACAGTATTTTCTTCTTTAACTGAGAATTCTGAAATTTGACTAATATTCCTTGGAGTTTTTATTCTGGGATTCTTTCTGATCAGTGTATTATTTCAAGGACTATTTTGTCTTCTTCTTCTAGGATATTTGGGCAGTTTTCCATAATAATTTCCTGAAAGGTATTTTCTAGGCTTGATTTTTGATCAAGGCTTTCAGATAGACCTATAAATTATCTGTCCTGGATCTATTTCCTAGGTCAGTTGTTTTTCCTAAGAAGTACTTTACATTTTCTTCTACTTTTTCAGGCTTTTGGTTTTGGTTGATAGAATCATGATGCTTCACAGAGTCATTAGTTTCCATTTGTTCAATTCTAATTTTCCAGGTTTTATTTTCTTCAGTTAGCTTTTGTTTCCTTTTCCATTTTAACAATTTTATTTTTGATGAGTTAATTTTTCTTCCAGTTGGTTAATTTTACTTTTTTGATGAGTTAATTTCTTTTCTAGTTGGTCAATTTTACTTTTTTCGTGTTTCTCTTACACAGCTCTCATTTCTTTACTCCATTTTTCATCTTCCTCTCTTCTTTGGTTTTTAAAATTCTCTTTGAGATCTTCCAAAATGTCTTTTTAGATTTGAGGCCAATTTATAAACTTCTTTGGGGCTTTTACATGTAGATATTTTGTCACTGCTTTCCTCTGAGAAGACATTTTTAGTATTCCTATCAGAATTTAAGCTTTCTATGGTTAATATCTTTTTGGGGTTTGGGTTTTTTGTTTAGTTTTTTGTTTGTTTTGTTTTTGCTACTTTTGATAACTGAACTCTATTCCTGGTGTACAGGGGAATATAGTCCTAAGGTTTTTGTATTGGAGACAGGATCTGATTCCTGGCTTATTGCTTGCTTTTGACATTGCTTATGCAATAGTTAATTCCCTACTTTAGGGTAGCCCTGGCTTTCCATTTGCCTATGATATTGCCTATGAAGCAGTTTTTCCCTCTCCTCTAGGGTAGCCCTGGATTAATGCTTGCCAGTTGCATTGCCTATGCAGAGGTTTGTTCCATGTATCAATATTCCCAGGACTCTAACTTTGCATTCTGAACTGGAATTGGGACCCTCACTGCTGGCCTGCTACAACACTAACTTCCTGAACCTTGACCTGAGCTTCACTGTGACTAAGCCTCCAACTAGCTCACCCCAGGATATACTCCCCTTTTACCCAGAAAATACAGACTTTTACTTAAGTTCCTCCATGATATCTTAAATTGAAAATTTTTTACTCCCTTTTTTGTGGGATCTGTAGCTTTAGGGTCTTTGTAAAGGTTTCATTTAAAATGGTTTTGTGAAGTTCTCCAGGAGTTTCCTAACTTTACACCATCTTGCCTCTACCCTGAAAGCAACATTCATCTTTTTGCAAGCTTTTAGGTTCCACATATTTTTTACCACCCTCCCTTTCCACCCTTCCCACACCCACAGCAGCAAACAATCTGACATAGGCTGTACATGCAAAATTGCATTTAATATACTTCCATATTAGTCAAGGAACAAAGAATTAGAATTAAGAGGAAGAAAAAATTATGAGAAATAAAGAAAAAAACATGAAAAAGTTTTTAAAATTAAGCATAATATGCTTTGTTCTCCATTCAGATTACAAATTTTTTTCTCTGGAGGTGGATGGCATTTTCCATAACAAGACTTTCAGGTTTGTCCTTGATCACTGAAGTGCTGAGAGGAGCTATGTTGATCTTTGTTGATCATTTCACAATGTTGCTATTAATGTGTACAATATTCTCCTGGTTTTGCTCACTTCACTCTGCATCAGTTCATACAAGTCTTTCTATCCTTTTATGATCTGGCTGCTTATGATTTCTTTTTTATTTCTTTTTTTTAAGGTTTTTTCAAGGCAATGGGGTTAAGTGGCTTGTCCATGGCCACACAGCTAGGGAATTATTAAGTGTCTGAGTCCATATTTTGAACTCAAGTACTCCTGACTCCAGGGCCAATGCTCTATCCACTGAGCCACTTAGCTGCCCCCTGCTCATGATTTCTTATAGAACAGTAGTACTCCATCATATTTGTATATCATAGATTGTTCATTTGATGAGCATCTCTTCAAATTTCCAATTCTTTGACACTACAAAAAGAGCTGCTACAAATATTTTATATAGGTGGGTTCCCTTTTCAATGATCTAGTAGTGGTATTGCTGGATCAAAGGGTATGCACAGTTTTATTGCCCTTCAGGTATTAGTTCCAAATTGTTCTCCTGAATGTAAACTCATAACTTCTTTTTATTCGGTTTTTTGTAAGGCAAACAGGGTTAAGTGGCTTGCCAAAGGCCACACAGCTAGGTAGTTATTAAGTGTCTGAGACCAGATTTGAGCCCAGGTACTCCTGACTCCAGAGCCAGTGCTTTATCCACTACACCACCTAGCCACCCCGCAAACTCATAACTTCTAAATAGAAATCAATCATTTTTTGTTGTCTCACATTTTAATCATCTTGGTGTTATTTGTTCCTTTGTTTATTATTATATTTTGGACTTCTCGGATTGTATGTCCCATAGGCATCTCTGATGGCATAAAGAAAACATAAAATCCTTATCTATTACCTCAAAAACCTCCCCTCTTCCCAACTTACCTTTTTAACCTCAAGGTGACTACTATCCTTCCCAGAATTATAATCTCAGCATCATGCTCAAGTTCTCACTCACACCTATATCATATAGTCAGTCAATCTATTATCAAGATTTGTCAGTAATGTATTCACAAAATATCTCATATGCATCCTTTCTCTCCATCCTTGCTATCACCTTATCACTTCATTGGATGGTTATTGGAATAGCCTTCTGGTAAATCTCCCCATCACAGATGTCTTTCTATTTCAACTATTTTCCAAATAGCTGCCAAAGTGATCTTCCTAAAGCTAAGGTATGACTATGCCACTCTCTGCACTTCAATTCATTTTAACTGTAATGTCTCCTTTTTTACTTCCAGTATCAAAAATAAAACCCTTTTATTTAGCACTTAAAGTCCTGCAAAAACTGACCAATTTTTAACCTTTCAGACTTTCTATACATTATTTCCTACTATGATCTAGAAACAGGCTTATTCTTCTACTAATTCTTCTTCATATATGACATTCCATCTCTCGATTTTGATCATTTTCACTGACTGATACTCATGTCCTCCTTAGTACCTCCTGGCTTCCCTGACATCCTTCAAGACTGAACTAAAATTTACCTTCTTTAGATAGCTTTTCCTGGTTTCCCCATTCTCAAAGTCCATGCTAGAGCCTTTACTATGAGATTATCTTCCACTTACCACTTTGCATATCTTGTGCATGTATAGACAATTGCATGTTATCTCCCTCATTAGAATGTGAGCTCCTTAAGAACAAAGATTATATTTTTTGCCTTTCTTTTTATCCTCAGGTCTAAATATAGTTCCTGGCATATATATGTATTTGATAAATGCTTGTTGTCTGATTGATATCTGTTCTGAGATCATAAGACAAAAAGCACAAAACAGAAGGCTATTAGGACTCTTCCACATACATCAATAAAAATCTAACCATACTGCTAGACTTGGCAATGGTTAGAAAGTAAAAAATGCAAAGATTTATTCTTTTAGGGTCAGAGCTAAGATAGTATATTAGTGAAACCACCTAGTTGACCCCTCTCAATATTCCATTCCAAATAACTTTGAAATAGTACCTCAGATCTAATTTAGTGAACAAATGATCAGGGTCAGATATTTTTCTGACTTAAGAAAACTTAGGAATTATATAGAAGTCTGGGACACCTGGGTGTTGGTATGTCCAGGTGTGACAGATATAATGTGGTTGCAGCAGAAGCGGGGTTGGTAGTTCTCAGCCTAGAAATAGTAGGCAGGTCAGAAAATTGGTCAGAAAGATATTATAGTGGCCCTCTTGCTGGTACTGGGTAGAGCTGCTGCTATTTAGCAACTCTATTGTTCATAAATTGTTTTGGGCTGCATTTACAGGAATGAGAAGAGAGCTTGAGGTTGTTCACACAGAAGTGGGTTCTTAGTTACAGTCCAGGGCTAAGAGGGTTAATGATTGCAATTTCAGGAGTGTACAAACTCTTCCTGAGTAAAGACAGGGTGCAGATTCAGAGAGCAAGACAAAATCTCAACCAAGATCACATCACTTTGGAAGATCTAAAAACCTGAAGACCCAAAGAACTGGTTCTGAAAACAGGAGTATCAAAAAATCTAAATTTGAGAACATACTTCCCATATCCTAGATGAACAGAATTAATCTTTAGCATAAAACTGAAAGTCAAGAAGTAGACTGGAAAAATGAGCAACAACAATGAAAAAGAGCTTGTCATAAAAAGCTGCTTTGGTGGCAGGGAAGACCAAAATACAAACTCAGAAGAAGACTATCATACAAAAACCACAATCAAAACCTCAAAGAAAAAATGCTAATTTTACTCAAGACAAAAAAAAGAATTTCCAGAATATCTAAAGGAAAAGATAAAAGTAGTAGAGGATAAATTGGGAAAAGAAATTGAAGTGATGCAAAAAAAAATTTAAAAAGAGAATTACCAAATTTGGCAAATGAAGCACAAAAACTTACTGAAGGAAAAGAAACCCTTACAAAGAGAAATGCCAAAAAAAGATACAAGATCTCACTAAGAAAATAATTACTTAAAAATTTGATTTGAGCAGGTGATTCTAAGCTGATGATTCTAAGAGACACCAAGAAAATATAAAACAAAGTCAAAAGAATAAAAAGTAGAAGAAAATGAAGACAACTGACCTAGAAAATGGAAGAGAAATAATTTAAGTAGGTACAGAAGGGGAAAGAAAAGAGATGGTGAGGCTAATAAAAGTGAAGGGGAAGGTAAAAGTAGATTGTTAAAGGAAAAGAGGAAAAAAACAAAGTAAAAGGGGAAAAGGAGAAGAAAAGAGAAAAGGACTGGTACAAGGGAGGGGCAGATTGAGAGATGCAAGTTTAAAGCAAAACATTATGAGAAGGGATATGGGGAAAGGAGAGAGAAAAGTACAAAGGGGGAAAATAGGAATGAGTAAAATATAGAATTAGTAATATTAACTGTGAATGTAAATGGGGTGAACTCTCCCATAAAACAGATGTGGATTGCAAAGTAGAATACAAAACAGAGTCCTACAATATATTGTTTTTATGAAACACATTTGAAGTAGAGAAATATGCAAGGAAAAATGAAAAAAGTAGAAGTAGAATATATTATGCTTCAACTGAAGTAAAACAAAGCTTGGGTAGCAATCCTGATCTCAGACAAAGCAAAAGCAAAAACAGATCTAATTAATAGGAATAAGGAAGGAAGGAAACATTGTAAAGCTAAAGCTAACTAATAGATGTATTTTTGAAATTTTGTGAAATACTCCTCATAATGCCCATTAATTGGGGATTGGCTGATCAAGCTATGGTATATGAATGCTATGGAAACTTCTGTTGTGTAAGAAATCATAGGCAGCATGACTTCAAAAAGCATGGAAAGACTTGCATAACCAGATGCTGAGTGAATTAATCAGAACCAGGAAAATGTTGTATACATTAACAGCAGCATTATGAGATGATCAACTGTATTGGAAGCAACTTTTCTTAGAAGTTCAGACATTAAGGACAATTCTGAGAGACCTGTAAAGGAAAATACCATCACATGCAGAGAAAAAACTATGGATTCTGAATATAGAGCAAAGCATATTATGTTCACTTTTTAAAATTTCTTTTATGTTTTTTCTTTCTCATGTTTCTCCTTTGGTTCTAATTCTTCTTTCACAACATGAATAATGTGGAAATATATTTACACAATTGTATTTGTACAACATTCATTAAATTGTTTGCTGAAATGGGAAGGCAGAGTGGTAGAAAAATGTGGAACTCAAAAGCTTGCAAAACGGTGAATGCTGCAAACTATCTTTGCATGTGATTGGCAAATAAATAAATATATAAAACATTCCATCATAATTGTACTACAAGGACATGATCAAAATAAAAAAAGAACCTAGACATCAAAGTTAAGTAAAATTTAAAGGAAAATTGCTCTGACAGTTTAAATACAAAATGGAAAATGGAAATAGAATCTACCAATCATCTTCTGAAATATATATATATATGTATATATATATATATTCAATTATGTATAAAAATATATCTTACCTAATAGGGAAATAGGAGGAAAAGAGGATAAGAGAAGGTAGGAGGAAGGTATTAAAAAATGGTTAGATACAAAATAGACTGTTGAAGAGGAACAGGAGAAAGTGGGAGAAGGGAGAAGAACACACAAGAAGAAACAGAAGAAAATAGAAAGGAGGGAAATAGTATTCATAACTGTAAATGTAAATGGGATGAGATCACTCATAAAAGAGGGAGAATTTCTTAGAAAGCAGAAAGAAACAAAATCTTGTTTCCAAGATTCCAAGGGAAAGACTGAACTGGACAGAATCTAATATGCTTCAATTATATATTTTTTTAAAAAGGCATGATCTCAGAAAAAAGCAGAAGCAAAAGATAAATCTCATTTAAAGAGATAATTGAGGAAGCCACATTTTGCCAAACGATACCAAAGACAATGAAATAATATTTTAAAAATTATAGCAAATTTCTCTGATAAAGGTCTTATTTCTCAAATATATTGAGAATTGAATCAAATTCAAAAAATAAAATGCATTCTATAACTGATAAATGGTCAAAGGATATAACCAAATAATTTAAAAAGAAAAAAATCCGAACTATCTATGGTCATATGAAAAAATGCTCTAGAATTATTCATACCATTTGGTTTTACTAAGTCTGTATCCAGAGACCAAAGAAAAAGGAGAAGTCATACATACAAAAATACTTATATCAGCTCTTTTGTTGTGGTAAAGAATTAGAAATTGGGGCTATCTTCCTCAATATGCTTATCAATTTCTTTTATAAAAGAAGCTGTGGTTATAATTGTGCTGGATACTATTGTGCTATCAAAAATGACCAGGGAGGTGGTTTCAGAAAAAAGCATGGTGAGACCAAATCAACTGATGGAAAGTAAAATGAGATGAACCAGGAAATTACTGTGCATGGTAATGGGAATATTTTAATGATGGTCAACAGTGAAAGGCTTAGTTACTCTGACCAAAAAAAAATGATACAGGATAATTTCAAAGATTCATGATTAAAAAAATGCTATCCACTTCCATAGAGTGAACTGAAGAACACTGAAAATTGAAATAACGTTTTCTCATTTTCTTTTTTTTTTGCAATAAGACTCATTATGGAAATGTTTTACATGATTTCTTAAGTTTAATTGATATCATAGTGCTTACCTTCTCAGTGGATGGGGAAAGAAGTGAAGGAAGAAAGAGAATTTAGAAATTAAAATTTTAAAAGGAAAAAAATAATTACCTAGCCTAGGACTTTTCAAAAATTTTTATTTTATTTTATCTATCCAATTACATGCAAAGGTAGTGTTCAACATTCATCTATTTGCAAGTTTATGAGTTAGACGTTTTTCTACCACTTTCCCTTCCCTCCCCATGGTGAACAATCTGATAAAAGTTGCATATGTGCAATCATGTTTAACATACATCCATATTAGTCATGTTGTGAAAGAAAAATTAGGACTAAGGGGGGAAAATATAAGAAAGTTTTTAAATATAAAAAGTTTTTAAAAATGAACATAGTATGCTTTGCTCTACATTCAGATTCCAAAGTTTTTTTTTCTCTCTGGATATGGATGGATTTTCCATAACAAGGCCTAGGACTTTTGAACAAGGGTCTGAACCTTTCTATATCTCTACCTCTATATTAAATCCTTCTTGATCACTATATTCTATTACCAGCACTTTCTCCTTATTACATATTTTCAAAGAAATACACAGTTTAAAAGAAATTTATTATTCAAACAGCCAATAAACAAATTTAAAGAAGGGAAAAACTCTAGATTTCTGTGACAAAGGAAGAATATAAGGAGAGAAAACCCATTATTGTCCAAATTCTCAGCTCACTATATCAAAAAACCATCAAAGGAAGAGAAAAGAGATCCAAATGCTCAAAAATATTAATAACAGTTATTTTGTAGTGGGGAAGAACTGAAAATTAAAGAGGATCCCCTCAGTTGGGCAATGGGCAAATAAAGCACACTGTATGGATGTGTCAGAATATTATTGTTCCATTAAAAATAATTAAAAGAGGGGCAGCTAGGTAGCACAGTGGAAAAAGCACTGGCCCTGGAGTCAGGAGTACCTGAATTCAAATCTGGCCTCAGACACTTAATAATTACCTAGCTATGTGGCCTTGGGCAAATCACTTGACCCCATTGCCTTGCAAAAAAAAAAAAAAAACTAAAAAAATTATTGAAAGAATGGTTTCAGAGAGTCCTGGGAAAACTTTAAGAACTTATGCATAGTGAAGTGAGCTAATGTAGGAAAATACAAAAAAAAAATAATTCCAAACAAAAAGATCAATATCATAAAGGTAAACACATTTAAAAGACTTTAAACTATAACAAATGCAGTGATCAGTCACAATTCTAGAGGACTTCCAACCTCTGGACAAAGAAGTGATAGACTCAAGTACAGAATGACACATTTTGGGCGCTGACCAATGTGAGAACCCATTTGGCTTAACTTTAAGGGGTTGTTTGTTTTCAAGGCTATGGGAGAAGGTGAAAAGGAGAGAAAATAAACTGCTTACATGCACAAAATAGTTTCAGTCAGAATAAAATTTAGCTAATAATCTGACATTTCATGAATAATGATAACAGATGACCCAAAGATCTCACTATCTTTTTCTTGGGTTCCAATTATCCCTTCATGAAAATCAGCAAAGCTATAGCACTAAGTTCAAAAGGTCCAAGCACCATTGCTGAGGAAATCCTCCCTCTTCCAAGTTAGGAATAGAAACTTATAATGAAACTACATCTCTCAGAAGCCCTTGCTTCAACCGCTCCTCCTTACTTATAGGATTTCCTCTCAGTCATTTATAAAAATTGTAATAGTAATAACGTTTACATTTCATTAGTAAATATTGGCTTCATTCCCTTCCCCACAATAATCCTGTTATGTTAGTACTAAATGTTAGTTCATAGATTTAGTCTCAGTTTCTTCATTTTCCAGATGGAGATATCTTAATACTTTTACTATCTGTTTCTTGGAAGCATTATAAGGAAAATTCCTTATAAAGAATTATATAAGCTTGATTTGATATTAATATAACATTTTCTTAGTTGTTTCATTGAATAAGAGAAAAATTCAAATGTGATTTCAAAAACACATCTGAATTTACAGATTTCAGAGGACTTCAGAACATACAAAATATCAGGAATTCCCACTGCCTTATGCCTAGAGGGGAGAGGGAGGAGAAGGAGACAAGTGTGAACTGGCTTTTAAGAATTCCCTGTTAGGCTGAAATATTACCAATAGAAAGCATGGATTTGTCTAACAAAAATTACCAGAAAACATAAATCTAGACAAGTTAGCAAGCACTATGCTAATTGTCAGGATATAAAAAAGAAAAGGGGCCAAAAAATTCCAACAACATAAAAACCAGTTCTTGCCTTCAAGGATCCAATAGTTTCATAGGACAGACAAAAAGCAATTAAATACAAATAAGTCAAAAACATGATAAATTGGAGTTAAGTTTAAAAGGAAATATCATTGGTATTAATATGAATTAATATAAATTAATTATAAATCACTAACTGAAGTGTAATTTAAATTATTCTAAATTAAGGGTTTTAAATATGAAGTTTTTAAATGATAACTATTTCAATAGGATTGATTTCCTTTGAAATTCTACGTATTTAATGTATTTAAAAGCATTATTCTATTTGGGGTTCCCCAAGATTGACTAGTGTCATGGTGTTTAGAACAAACATACTATATATATAATTTTAAAAGATATGATAATAAACTGTACTTAAGTACATTTTTAGGTCCTAAATAATTTAATCACGGGAGAGCCAAAAGAGAAGGCTTAAGAAACACTTTTCCTAAACCTCATAAAATGTTTTCCTGAATAAGTAAATATAGCAAAACCTTCGATTATTACCTCCTACCTCCTAGGAGCAATAACTTTGTATGAAGTAATAACTAAAGTACCAAAAAAAAATAGCCCAATAGTGAGATTAATTGGGTCTCTGGGAAACTATTCCTTAAGTACCAAAATGTTACTTTCTACATCCTCAGAAGTCAAACTTTAAATTGTTCAGGGACTAAAGAGGTCCCTAAGAGTATAAGAAGTTATAAATAAAGTAACTTAATGGCTAATCCAGAGTAGTTTATTTCAGTAAGGTATAGTGAATATAATTATGGAATGATCAGGTATCATTTATTTCATAATGATGCATCATTTTAATTTTGGGGGCAGGACATGCTCATTTAGACTTTATCCACCCTTAATGAGATCTTCCTTTTATCTGAGCAGCCTGAAAATTGGATACCAACCTATCTCATGGTTATGATTTGACCTAATAATGTTATATGTGCTAGAAGTACTGTGCAGTCATGGGTAACATTCACAGTGATGGCTAGATCTCTCTTCCCTTTGGCTTTGTTCCATCATCAATTATCCTAGTTTCTTGTGGATCCAGGGCCTGTGAGTTCTTAAAAACATGCTAAAAAGCCTGGCTACATTCTTAATCCAACAATTAGTACCCTCAAAAAATATAATCTTCTATTTTATTTCTTTAAGTAAAACCAATGTAAAAAAAAACCACATTTATTCCTAACAACTATACGTGATCTTTCTCTTCCTTGAAGACTGCAGTAACAACCTCTGGCCTTGAGTATCTTATGAACTGAGGTAAGAAATTTGGATTCAAGGTATTTTTGGGGGGGGGGGGGAAGAACAGTGTTGATCTTCAATCCAATAAAGTGAATCTCTTTTACAATATTCTTGAATGAGTGTCAATTGGCCTCTACATTAAACTTCCGATGATGGGGAAAGCATTAATCATTTAGGCAGTTCATCCCATTTCTGATAGTTTTAATAATAATTACTATTACTAACAATAATTATAACCATGCCTAATAATAAAATAAATAACACAATTTTCACAATAATGCTATGATGAACAGTCCTCAAATTTTTCTCCAAACTGTCTTTTTTAATTTTATTTATTTTTTAAATTTTAGTACTACTTTTATTATTTTTAAAGAAAGATTTTATTGATTTTGAGTTTTACAATTTGTCCCCCTATTCTTGCTTCCCTCCCCCTACCCCCCCCCCCACAGAAGGCAGTCTGTTAGTCTTTTTTTTTGCAAGGCAACTGGGGTTAAGTGGCTTGCCCAAGGCCACACAGCTAGGTAATTATTAAGTGTCTGAGACCAGATTTGAACCCAAGTACTCCTGACTCCAAGGCCGGTGCTTTATCCACTACACCACCTAGCTGCCCCTAGTCTGTTAGTCTTTACATTGTTTCCATGGTATACATTGATCTAATTTAGATGTGATGAGAGAGGGAAATCATACCCTTAAGGAAGAAAAATAAAGTATAAGCGATAGCAAAATTACATAATAAGATAAAGTTTTTTTTTTTTTCTAAATTGAAGGTAAGTCTTTGGTCTTTGTTCAAACTTCACAATTGTTTCTCTGGATACAGATGGTATTCTCTATTGCAAATAGCACAAAATTGTCCCTGACTGTTACACTGATGGAATGAGCAAGTCCATCAAGGTTGATCACCACCCCCATGTTGCTCTTAGGGTGTACAATGTTTTTCTGGTTCTGCTTATCTCACTTATCATCAGTTCATGCAAGTCCTTCCAGGCTTCCCTGACTTCCCATCCCTCCTGGTTTCTAATAGAACAATAGTGTTCCATGACATACATATACCATAGTTTGTTAAGCCATTCTCCAATTAAAGAGCATTCACTTAATTTGCAATTCTTTGCCCCACAAACAGGGCTGCTATAAATATTTTTTGTACAAGTGATCAAACTGTCTTTTTTTTTAAATTATTTTATTTTCAAGTCAAGGAACAAAACAAGCATTTTCAGGAAGTAGTACAATAAAAAAGTTAATTGCTCCTGGGCAAGCCACTTAATCCCATTTGTCTTGCAAAAAACCTAAAAAAAAAAAAGTTAATTGCTCATGAAACTGAAAGTCTGCCATGTACAATTTGTATTCCCTCTAAATATACAAGTTATCATGTATATTTTTTTTGTTTTTTTCTTCTCTTCTGTTCTTTATACTATACTTCTATTTATCAAGATAGCATCTCTCTTCATATAGCCTTTATTTTGAATTTTGTCTACATAATAGTCAAAATGATTTAGTCACTCAAAGTCATTTTAAACTGGTATTGATACTCCTATATACAAAGCTTTCTTGGTTCTTCTCACTTCATTTTTCATCATTTCATGTAAGTCTTTCCATGCCTTTCTACAATCAAATATAGTACAGTAGTATTCCATCACAATTCACCATAACTTATTCAGTCATTCCTCAAATGATGGGGATACCTGCAATTTGTGACCACAAAGACCACTGCTATAAATATCCCATTTACATTCAAAGTTGTAATTACTTTTGAGACTTTCATTCTATCTAATTTTACTCACAATTTGATTTTTCAGACTTCCTTTTTCTCCTCTCCCTGTACCTAACATTCTCCTCCACACTCCTAATCCCCACTTCACTTACTCTTCCAAGGTCCAAGGAACTTTTAGAGGGATCTCAATTCACAGGCCTGTCTAAATTAGATCTCAGTTCACACACCTAAAAATTCTTCATCCACCCTGTCCCTAAGTTTTCTTCCTCATTTTATAGTACTCCACCTTTATATGTTCCACTCAAACTGTCTGGTAAAAGAATTATAGATCTATAGCTGGAAGAGACTTTGGAGGTGGTCTAGTGGAATTCCTTCATTTTACAAAGGACACAGAGTCAGAGAGACTAAGTTATCTAACCAAGGATGTTTGTTGTTCAGTCATTTCAGTTGTGTCTGACTCTTTATCAACTCATTTGGGTTTTTCTTGACAAAGATACTGAAGTGATTCCTTTCTTTAGCTCATTTTATAAGTGAGGAAACTGAGGCAAACAGGGTTGAGTGACTTGCTTAAGTCACACAGCTAGTGGGTGTCTGAGGCCAGATTTAAACTCAGGTCCTCCTGACCCCAAGTCCTACATTGTACTCACTGCACTACCTAGGCAAGTAGTAAGGAAAAAGATTTGAATTTGAACCCAAGTCTTCTGACTCCATAGAAAATGGTTTTTCCACTCACCACACAGTCTCCCTTAAGGTGCATTTTTAGATGTCCCTGTTAGAGAGCTGGGATTTGAATCCTGATTTTTTTTTACTTCTAGTCTCACATTCTTTCCATCATATCAAAATTGTTTCTCTTATAGGAATTCTTTCCTAATTTACACACTAGAGAAATTAGCATTGGACCTGGTGTTAAAAGATTTAGGTTTCATTTGGGGCCCTTATACTAACCTTACTGTTTCAAAAATATAATAGTTGAATCTGATTGGTTTCCTGCAATATTTATGGAAGCATTCATTTCATCTTGTTTTTTGTATAAACTCAAAGTTGTACCATTAAGTAACAAACTTTTTGAAAAGAATATTCCAGTAAATGTGAATTATTATTATTAATCATGTGACCCTGAAAAATTAAATTTATTTCTCCGATTCTCAGTATTCTCACAGGTGGAATAGGAATAATAGCATGTATACAGAAAGTTTATGAAGAAAACATTATAAAGTGTTTTGGGGTTGTTTGATTTTTTTTAAAGTGAACAAGCTAATTTTTTATGATCCCTAAAATGAATTCAGAGCCCCTTCTCAGAGAGTGATTTTGATAAGTTCATGGTATTAGGTTTTAGAAATCAAAAAAATTCCATGGACTTGGTAGTACAAAAAAGCAGAGACAAGGGTATAACAATTTTTATTTGGTTGTATTCCCAGTTTCCAATCTATTCTCCAATTTTAAAATCATTTGCAAGTCTCTCCTGATTCAGATTTCTGTTTTACTGTTTAGAACTTTACCAATCATGCATTATCTGACTCCAAAATTCTACCATTCTTGACAGATTAATAGAGACTAGGTCTAAGATGGTTTGTATTTCACAAATGAATAATATAACAGAGGTAGAAAGAAACTTAATACATGCCAGTGATTTTGCAGAGGATATTGAGGCCTGGAGAAGGAAATGACTGAATCAAAGTCATAAACTAATCAAGTAGCAGATTTAGATTCCTCTTAAAATCAATTTGTGACTTGGTGCTAGAGGAAAATTTCAAAATTGACCACAATTTGGATCACATTAACTCAACTTGCTTCAGGATTTAATTTTATTTCAGTTTTAATATGCGAAGTAGAGTGTCAAAGAAGTACCCTCTTTTTCAGATGAGGTAACTGAGAATGAAAAGAGATCATATGAGAGGCAGAGGAACAGTAGAAAGTACAATGGATTTGAAATCAAAAAAGTTGGGGTTCAAATCTCTTCCCAGACTTATATCACAAGATTATTGGGAAGATCAAATTAGGTAAAGTGTTTTGCAAACCTCAGGGTATGATATAAATGTTAGCTAATCATGGTAGAATCAGCAAAATAGTGATAATTAAAAGATGATAAAGAAAAGGAAGAGCATCTAAGACTTCTTCCTTTTTTCATTCTTTCCTTCCTTTTTTACTTTCATTTTTCTTTCTTTCTCTTTTTTCTTTCTTTACTTCTTTCTTTGTTTTTTCTTCCTTAATATTTTCTCCTTCCTTCCTTTCTTCCTTCCTTCCTTTCTCTCTTTCTTTCTCTCCTCCCTTCCTTCCTTTCTTCCCTCTTTCCTTATTCACTTTATTTTTCCTTTTCTTTCCCCATTTCTTCTTCTTTTCTCTTTTCCTTCTTCCTTCCTTCTTTCTCTCTCTCTCTTCTCTTCCTTACAGTTTATTTTCTTCCTCCTTTTCTCCCTTCCTATCCCTCGATCCCTCTATTTCTCTCTCTCTCTTCCTCCTTTCCTTTATTTCTTTCTCAGACATGAAATGTTCCTAAAGGGAAAAAAAACAGGACTAAATGGACTCAGAAGTTAATTCTATGAGATATTCAAACAATCGGTTCATTATTACCCAAAATGGGAGAGGGGTGAGTTTGGAAGGGAAATTAGTGAGCCTTGCTATTTAAAAAGGTTCTTTACTAGTCCTGTGATGGTGGGAGAGGAAAGACTTGAAAAGGAACAATAAAAAGTAAATGAATGCACAAACTTCATTAAGTAATTACCATGTTCTAAGCACTGCCCTATGTTATGCGAAGACAATACAAATTAACCTGACCTCTATAATGTTTGTCCTTCATTTTTTTTAGGTTTTTTGCAAGGCAAATGGGGTTAAGTGGCTTGCCCAAGGCTACACAGCTAGGTAATTATTAAGTGTCTGAGAGGGTATTTGAACTCAGGTCCTCAGGACTCCAGGGCTGGTACTGGTACTTATTCCACTGCACTACCTAGCTGCCTCAAGAGAACAATCTTAAAGGAGGTAACAACATGAAATAAGATTCAGATGTAGGAAGGAAGAATCCCAAAATCTAGAAAAAAAAGTATTCAATTCTTTACTTTATTTCTGGAGATTAGGACATGTGAAGTTGAGTAGTCAAATGTATGTTTCTGGAGACCAAGAGTTATTTGTTTTCTTTTTTTAAAAAAATAATCTAACATAATGCCTTGCATATAGTATTTAATAAATGCTTTTTGAAGTGAATCTAATTGAACTGAATTGGGTAGTAAAAGACAAGGATAAAAAGAAAGGTTTAGGAGGAAGGGGGGAAAGTTACACAATTTTGTAAAAGTTAATGGTTGAAATTGTCTTTACATATACTTGGAAAAAATACTACTTTAATTAAAAAGGTTTGGTTCTAGGTTGTAGAAGTCCTTCAATGCCTAACTTTATTCAGAAGGCAAAAGAATATCACCGAGAATTTATGAGCTGAGTTAGTGATAGGGTAGAAATAATAAATATAATTCTCCATTGTAATTATACAATTTTGGTAAGATGGGAAGAATAGAAACAGATATGATCATGAGTGATGTAAGTGAATTTATAGATAATCCTAAATTGAGTCATAGAGAAAGATGGATTAAGTTAAGTATACACAAAGTGATGCTAAAATTTCAAGGATGTTTCAAAGCATTAACCTCACTAGTCATAAGGGAGGAAAAGGTTGAAGTAAAGTACATTAACTTCTGTTCATTTTAACAAACTAAATCATGACTTCTCTTTTCTTTCTCCAGTGCTCATTTTTTCTAAAGAGATAATGTGAAATTTGAACCATCAATAGTGCTCAAAACTCTCTTACCTGGCATTCCTTAATGACAACAATGAGAAGATCCAAGATTTGAATAATGGTTAATCTATGCCTGATTGAAGTAAACACCTGTGCAGATAAAATGACCTTAAACATACAAGGGAGTCATATATTGCCAGTCATTTCTTAAAATCAAAATTATTCATTCTTGCTCCCCAAATTACCTTTTCTCCTCTTCTCCCCTACCTCAGGCATCTAATAAAATATTGTAGCTGCCACTTACCAGAAAAAAGCAAGTAAACTTTAAAAAAAGATTGAAAACACTTAAACATTTGAAAATATGATTGGGGAAATCAGTATTTGTTTCACAATTTCATTGCATTCATAGAAGTGTTAATATTTGGGACTAAGGCAGCATCAAGTAAAACAAAGGAATCATTTTGAAGGATTAAATTGTAGCCTAGAACATGATCTTGAATTTCATATACAAATCATTTATGTAATTTTTAATGAAGATATGAAATGCAAATAGAAGGGACATCCTTGTTTTATACAACTTCTTAAGAGTACAAGCAACATTGAGTATTTGAATTTACCCTATATTTCTCCAAATAGTTAATACTAAAAATAAAAAAGGAATAAGAGAATGAATGGGGGAAATCAGACTGTTGTGCTGGAATTCATTCTGCTGGGGCTTTCTAAGCATCACAATGTTGAGATTACTCTCTTTGTATTATGCCTGGGGATATATTTGGTTATTCTGCTAGGGAACTCCTCTCTCATTGTATTGAGTATTCTGGATTCCAATCTTCATACCCCCATGTATTTCTTCCTTAGTAACCTCTCCCTCATGGATATCTTTGGTACATCCTCCTTTGTTCCCTCAATGTTGGTCAATTTTCTATCCATCAGGAAAAAGATATCTTTCCCAGGATGTGCCTTGCAAATGTTCCTAACTCTTGCCCTTGGAACAGCAGAATGTGTTTTACTGGCCATGATGGCCTATGACCGCTATGTGGCCATCTGCAACCCTCTGAGATATACAATCATCATGAATATGAGAGTCTATGTACAGTTGGTAGCCTTGAGCTGGATAATTGGGTGTGTAAATTCACTAGTACAAACAATTCTTGCATTGAGGCTTTCTTTCTGTGGAAATAATGTCATTGATCATTTTTTTTGTGAAATCCTGGCTGTACTAAAATTGGCTTGTGTGGATATTTCTCTCAATGCTATTGTCATGATGGTAGCAGTTATATTGGTCACAATGACTCCAGTTCTGCTCATTTTCATCTCATATGTGTTTATCCTTGCCACTATAATGAGAGTCAACTCAGCTGAAGGAAGAAAGAAAGCCTTTTCTACTTGTTCAGCACATCTGGCTGTGGTCATCATATATTTTGGAACAATACTCTTCATGTACTCCAAACCCAAGGCAAAGGATCCTGATTCAGACAAACTGATTGCCTTATTCTATGGTGCAGTGACTTCCATGCTGAATCCTGTTATCTACAGTCTGAGGAACAAGGAGGTAAAGGCAGCAGTGAAAAAGGTGATATTCTCCAATAGAACATGAAGTATATGTCATCATTTTCATTTTAGATATTAACTATGAGAAAATTACACAGTATATCAATGATATACTTTAATTCTCTTAATCTCTGAACTGGAAAATATACTTTTTTAAAATAGTTTTACAATGCTCCTCCATTCACAAGTATTGATTGCCTATTTTTCCAAAAAGAGATTTGCACAGTGAACTAGAAATCTGCTTCTTGTTATATGTGTGTATATATATATATATATATATATATATATATATATACACACATATATATATGTATATTTGTGCATTTATGTATATGCATGTATTGTTCAGATATGGCCAACATTTCACAACCCAATTTGGGATCTTCTTAGAAAAGATACCAGAGTATTTTGGTATTTTCTTCTCCAGTTCATTTTATAGATGAGGAAACTGAACCAAACAGATTTTAAGGGACTTGCCCCACTCACACAAGGTTACATTTGAATTCTGGAAGATGAACCTTCCTGATTCTAGATTATACATATATGTGTATGTTTGTATGTGTGTATGTGTTATATTGTGTGATTGTGTGTTGTATATGTGTATGCATGTGCATGTATGTATTAGGTACAGGCACAGACACAATAGAGATATAGATGTGTATATAGATACACACAGATACAAATATATATACTTATTTATCAGAAATACCACAATATGTTGCCTTTATTTTATCAACAAATATTTGAAGAGCTGTGGGAAGAAAGAGAAATGAGACTAACTTTACTTGGCTCCAGTGGGCAGAACCAAGTAGATAGCCAAGACAAACACTCTTCCAACAGTGGGGTGCTCCAGGAATTGCATAGAGCCAAAACCACTACTCTATTTGATGCATTTGAGCATCAAGTGTTTAAAGATAAAACTGTACCTGTCTGTAAAAGTTTTTAAAAGGAAAGGAGATTATGAGTCCCATTTCTTTTCCATATGAAAATTAATTAAAACTATATCCAAGGGTGGCTAGGTGGCATAGTGGATAGAGCACCGGCCCTGGAGTCAGGCCCTGAGTTCAAATCCGACATCAGACACTTAATAATTACCTAGCTGTGTGGCCTTGGGCAAGCCACTTAACCCCTTTGCCTTGCAAAAACCTTTAAAAAAATGTATACACCACTTCTGGCCAAGACGGCAGAGATAAGCCAGGAACTTTCTTAAACTCTCCCAGTTTTCCCTCAGAAACTACATCAATCAAGACTCTAAGCAGATCCTGGATTGACAGAATCCTCAAAAGAGTAGAAAAGAATATCTTCTAGCCAGGTTTGTCATGGAGGAGCAAGAGTGTACCAGGGCAGGAAAGAGAAAATCATCACATGGGTGGTGGAGCAAGGAAGAGACTTACCAATGGCTCTTGGTTAGGGGACAGAGCTCTAGTGGAGGCCCTTGGATTCAGGGGTCAATGGTACAGTAGGGAGAGCTCCAATGCAGCTGCCTAGGAACACCATTTAGCTAATGTGGCTGAACTGAACTGAACAGCCCAGATGACAAGCCCCTAGCATACCTAACCTAACTAGCAATTTAGGAGTAGATAACCTGGAGTGCAAGCCCCAGCCAGTTCTACTGTTCCTAATGTGTATGATCAGGGAGTGGGTAGTTGACAGACAGTTAAGAGAGCAAGTTGCTGGTGGGTTCAGTTAGTAACCCCCTGAAGTTCCTAATACCAATGGCTCCAGGCCAGTGAGCAAGCCACTAGGGTTCTCAACACTGAAGGCCTGTGAGCAGACCCCTTCTCTCACACAAAAAACTTTGAGAGAGTGTACAGTAATAAAACTCAAAATGAGGAAGAAAGGCTAGAGAAAAACAAGTTACCTTGGAGATAAGGATGGACAAAATACCATCTCAGAAAAGGATGTCAGAAGGGGATACTACATGTGAATCTGCAGAGCAAAATGTGAATTGATCTACAACCCAGAAAGACTCCTTAGAAATGCTCAAAAAGGATATTAAAAATAAAGTGGGATAATTTGGGAAAGAAATGCAAGAGAAATTCAACATCTTGCAAAAGGAAACACAAAAATTGACTGAAGAAAACAAATCATATAAAAATACAATTGGTCAAATGAAATATAAAATGTATCAAATGCAAAGGGAGATGCAAAGATTAACTGAAGAAAATAATTCCTTAAAGAATATGCTGAGGCTTGTGGAGGCTAGTGACTCCATGAGTCAAGAATTAGTTAAATAGAATCAGAGCCAAGATGGTGAAATAAAAGGCGGGGACTCATCTTAGCTCTCCCCAAAACTGTTCCAAATACCTTTAAAAAATGACTCTAAACAAATTTTAGAGTGGTAAAATCCACCAAAAAGACTCAGTAAAACAATTTTCTAGTTTAATCCTACTTGGAAGATCGGAGGAATGGTCTGTTGTATCTGGGTGAGAAAGGACCCTTAATGCAGTCAGAGCGATTCCAGAAACAGACTGTAGGGCAACTGGGTCAGTGAATGAAGTGGCAGTTTCCAGACCTCTCATCCAAGAGATTACCAAGGACAGTTTGAAAGGTCAAAAGAAAAAGTCTTCCTACCAGAGTGAGAGTGGAACACAGTCTAGTTCAGGGCTCAGCGGTGCAGACTTGACCCCAGCCAACCAAGAGCAGTCCTTGGTAGCTGCTAAACCAGTATCAGCACAGCTTCAAGAGCTCTCAACCCTTGGATGGAAAGGGAGAAGATTGTTGGTTTGCCCAGACTCAGATATGACTTGCCACAGTCTCAGACTGAGAAACAGAAACACAACAGAGTTTACTTCTGCAGAAGAGTAGGGACCCTCCTCACAGTTCCAGAGCAGAAAGGAGTGTTTGTGGTCACCCACAGACCCAGTCAACTCTGCCTGTTTTGCATGACTCTTGCCCTTGGTTTTTCCATAGTTTGTCACAGAGGAGTCCACACAAAGTGCTAAAAGCTTTCCAAGTTTTCATTGTATACTCCATTGGCATTTCAACAATAACAATAAAATGTACAAATAGACTATTGGTTGCACCCTCCTATCACCAGTGTGACTATCTCATCTTCTTTTTTTATGCATATGAAAATACTAATAATTGATATTTATATGGTGCTTTTAACATTGCCTTAGATTCAGTCTCTTATTAGAACAACTCTATGAAATAGGTACTATTGGTATTTCTTTATTGAGTTTAAGAGATTTGTCAAATGGTTCTATAGCTAGTAAATGACAAATACAGGATTTTCATCCAGATTTTCCTAAAGTAATTCACAGATTTTGCTGTCACAGCCTCTCTTGGAATTCTCCATTAAAGATTCTTACCTGGGGCAGCTAGGTGGGGCAGTGACTACAGCACTGTCTCTGGAGTCAGGAGGACCTGAATTCAAATCCTCAGACACTTAACAATTACCTGTGTGACCTTGAGCAAGTCACTTAATTCCATTGCAAAAATAAAAAAAATTCTTAGATTATATCCTATTGCTTACACATTCAATATTGAAATCAACAAAAAACAAAAAAATAAGCATTTTCACTTTTAAGATTCCATCACCTCAAACTTCAATTTTCCCATGAGATTTCCTAAAGGCCTTCCTATTTTTAAGAAGGAAGCACAATATTTTTCCCTAAACATCTATTATCACATACTTTGAACATTTTCTCTATTCTTAGAACCCATTAGGTTCTTCCAGGGAAGGTTGAGAGAAAAGATGAAATAAGTAGATAAAACTCCAAGAAATGCCACTCTCTATATTCTCTGAGGGAAGAATATTTTGTGGTTAGTTTTCTTTTTTGGTCCATGGAATTCTATATTAATTAAAATTTATTATTAACTTCCATATAATTGGGTATTAGGGATATGATCCCTTAAGCATTTCTTCACTTCTGAACATTCACAATACAAAACTTTAAATTACTGCTGGGATAGAAAAAGGTCTCTTGAAGAGACAAGAGATTTCAATTATCTTTTGGTCCAAGGGCCGGATCTTTTAGAAATTCTTTATGAACATAGAATTGGAGCTTGTGAATCATGTGGTTTTTATTATGACATGATTTGATTCCTAAGAACATAGCTTTGTAAATCCACAAAGATCTCAGAACATCAGAACTGGAAGAAGACCAAACATCCAATCCAGGACTCTTATTGGAAAATAAGAGTCAAAAAGGGCAAATGAGTATGTTAAGATCATATGGCTAATCAGTGTGGAACCCAGGAATCAGGTCCCCTAACTCTAAGCTGACTCTTAAGCAGAACCTTTTAATTCATTAAAGACACTAAACATCATTGCATCAAGCCAGGTAAGTACAGAAAATTTTTTTCCAATATCTCTCTAAAAACTATTCTCTTAAAGAGGTATTTCAAATTTTTCTACAATGCTGGATTTATATCAGTCTTGCAGTTATAAAATAAGACTCTATCATAAAAAATTTCATATACAAATGACTATAAAATAACAGAATTCTAATTCAGAGACTCTAAAGGATAACTAGGGGAAAATCATTTAATTCTGATCTATATAAAAGAACTGTCTAGAAATAAATTAAATCTATGATTCAATGCTTTGTAAATAAAATATCAGTGTTTGTGGTTTCATTCTGGCATTGTTTTCATTGGTGTTAATTTTATACAATTTTATATGTATATACAGATACATTTTGTATCTATATGTATTTGTTTCAAATAGGACTACTCCCTAATGCCAACTCATTGCTTTCCTTGCTTCTTTATTTTTTTAAGGATTTTGCAAGGCAAATGGGGTTAAGTGGCTTGCCCAAGGCCACACAGTTAGGTAATTATTAACTGTCTAAGTTCTGATTTGAACTCAGGTACTCCTGACTCCAAGGCAGGGGCTCTATCCACTGCACCACCTCGTCACCCTGCCTTCATTGTTTCTTAATGGTTGCTGATGTTGCCCACCAAAGTATCTGAGGCTAGAATATGATACTGGAGGTTAATTATAAATTCTAACTTTGAAAGGCATTTCATAAGTTACTTAATTCAATCTTTTTTGAAAGCATGCACCTTCTCTAAAATATCCTTGAAAAATTACTATACAACCTCTAAATTAATATTTTCAAAGACAGGAAAGGTAGTATATGTGGCACAGTGTATTTTCTAATCAAGGAACACCCTAGTCTGATCTGGATAGGGTCATGGTAAAGGGCAATGAATTACTTGACCACAGTAATTCTTGTAATGCATGTGGTGTGTTGTGATGGGGCTTGTTTTCTATGTTGGTGGAAAGAGTTTTGACACCAATGAATTCACAAATATTTGAACTATGTAAGAAATGGATGAATTGGGTGCAATGATTTTGAATTAGGGGATAACTATCTCTCATATCAAGCACACATAAAAGTTTCCACTGATCTTCAGGGTAGAATTTACAAAAAGAGGGGTTTCATGCTTCTAATTTATCCTGAATCCTTTTCTTCATCTTCTCTTACCTCCAGGTGACTCAGATTTGAGGTTTCATTTGTATTGATCCTTTTTGGATTCACTGACAGAGGTACCTCCATCACACTACATTGCCTCTCCAAGGGGATTAAAAGGTTTAATATGCACTGCTCCAGAATCTTTCTGAAGACATGTCTCAGAGATGGAAGGGACTTAACAGATGGAGGGAAGAAACATTGGATTTGGGGTCAGAAGATCTGGATTAAAATCCTGACACTACCCCCTTGTATTTGTGTGACAGCAAATGTCTGAGCCTAAGTATCAAAAGTCAGAAAATAATATAATATATATAATATAAATATAATACAAATGATTATAATGAGTATAATACAAATGATTCCTAAAGTCACTTCCAGTTCTAAAAGATGGCTCATTTTGACATCTCATCTCATAGGGAAGCTATGTGTCACAGTCTGACCTGGAGTAAGAAAGACTTATATTCGTGAGTTCAAATCTAGTTGCAGACTCTATAATGTAACTCTGAGCAAGTCATTTAACTCTGTTTGCCTCAGTTCCCTCATGTGTAAAATGAGCTGGAGAAGGAAATGTCAAACTACTCTTGTATCTTTGTCAAGAAAATTGCAAATGATCACTATAAATTTACTCCCAGAGAAGCAAAGTGATTTGCTCAAAGACTTCAAGCTGACAATTAAAACCACTACAATAATAATAATAATAATAATAGCTAGGATTGCTTTTAGATTCAAAAAGTGTCTCACATGTATTATATCATTTCATTCTGACATCAACTATATGGGGTGAGGGATATTATCTCCATTTTATAGTTGAAAATCTGAGTCTGAAAGGGATTAAATGATCTGTTCAAAGTCACAAAGCTAGCAAGTATTAGAGGCAGGATTCAATTTTTGGTCTTCTCTATACACTATGACATATAGCTAAAAGGTGACATTGTCAAGACTTGAATTCCGTTTTGATTGCAGCTTCAGTGATTCTTTTACTTATGCTAAGGGAGTCTCTTTCACTTTTAGAAAATTTTTCTTACTATTAACTCCAACAACTTTCTCTCTACAATTAGAAAATCTAAGACATAAGTATGTTTATTGTGATGGAATACTGTGCCAATTGAAAATGATAGCATAAACAGAAAGAAATTAAATTGAGCTGCAAAAATTAAAAATGACTCAAAAATAAAATGGAACTCTTTCATTGCAGAAGAATGTAGCACAGTGTCCAAAGTTCTTGCTAGAAATGTTTATAACAAATTAAGTAATGAATGAATAAGTGAATAAAAAAACATGCATTAAGTTCTTATTATGTTCAAAACACATGCTTATATGAAGGTCAAATAAGAATAAAAATTTTCACAATGAATACAGTAAAAATGCCTAAGTAAAACTTGTCTCCCATTTCACACAGAGACAGTATATAAAATGAATGAATAAAACAACTATCATGAATACACACAGTATTGCCAAGGTCTACGGAGAAAATTAGCTCTCTTGAGAGAAAAAAATGAAGGTAAATAACTATTTATTCCCTATTCACCTAAACTTCCTAACTATTCCTTTTTTTATTTCATAGAAAATAAGGGATTGATAAACTATGGATTTTTAAATAAATATTTATATCATTCTACATTCATTCTTATTCTCTCTGACACCTAGGTCATTTTTTATGGATTGATTCTAAATAATCTAAGTGGTCGAAAGATGATAGAAAGATATGTACATAAATACATTGATACATAGCTACATGGATAGATGAATTGATAGATTGGAAAAAGAAAGATGAAAGAAAGAAAGAAAGAAAGAAAGAAAGAAAGAAAGAAAGAAAGAAAGAGAAAGAATGAATAAATGAATGAAAGAGAGAAAGAAAGAAAGAAAGAAAGAAAGAAAGAAAGAAAGAAAGGAAGGGAAGGAAGGAAGGAAGGAAGGAAGGAAGGAAGGAAGGAAGGAAGGAAGGAAGGAAGGAAGGAAGAAAGAGAGAGAGGAGGAAGGAAGGAAAGAAGGAAGGAAGGAAGGAAGGAAGGAAGGAAGGAAGGAAGGAAGGAAGGAAGGAAGGAGGGAGGGAGGGAGGGAGGGAGGGTGGGAAAGGAGGGAAATTAGGCAGGTTTTTATTAAGCACTTATCATGTACTAGACACTATACTAAGCATTGGGAAAGTAAATAAAAGTAAGCCTGACAGTTTCTGACTTGAAAAAGTTTACTTACAATCTAATCAGGAAAGACAACATTTAAAGAGATACTGGAAGGAAAGGCAGAAAAGGACATTGTGCCAGAGAGCACTGAGAAGTGTTATGCAATCTTAGGTTCAGGCAAGACAAGGAAAAAGTTAACCTATCATAACTAAGGGAACAGGGGCGGCTAAGTGGTGTAGTGGATAAAGCGCTGGCCTTGGAGTCAGGAGTACCTGGGTTCAAATCTGGTCTCAGACACTTGATAATTACCTAGCTGTGTGGCCTTGGGCAAGCCACTTAACCCCATTGACCTGCAAAAAAAAAAAGCAAAAAAAAAAAATAACTAAGGGACCCAGGAATAGAATTCAAATAATCATTGGTGAGGAGGTAGAGGTCATAATTGGAGGTGAGGGGAAAGGGCACAGAATATTATTACAGTTAGAGGAGACTGCAAGTGCTAGATACTCTCGTGATTTTGGGAAGAGTGAGATCATTCCCTTTTTTATTTATAAATTATTTTAAATTCTAAGTGTTTATTACATTCTAAACTATATGCTCTTTGTGCCATAAAACCATCAGATAAAATTGTGGATTCTAAAATCCATGTTCTAGCAGAAATATTGTTAACAGTAGTGGAGAGAGGAACTAAGAAGCTCAGTAATTCAATTTCTATATCTAATCAAAGTCAGAAGTAATTTCACACAGGCAGAGAAAAAAGCACTAGAATAAAATTCAGACCTATAGCTTTGTCATCTTTTTGCTATTGCTTAACTTTGTAATGTAACAACATAGATCCTCAATTGTTTGTTTTTTATCTGCAAAATGGATGTTGGAGTAAAGGAGGTGTTCTTAAAATGGAACAAGTAAGTTTAATTTGTTAATATTTTGATAACTACATTTTGATAACTATTTTAGTATAGTTTTTTCTTTTATAGTCCTATGCATTTTTTATTTGTTGATTTAAAAACATTGTTCTAAGAAGGAGTATTTACTCTCAACCAGGCTTCCATAATCCATGGATGGAAAAAAATTATTTCCTAGAGTAATGGATCACTTAGTTCCTGTCCAGTTCTAATTTTATTATATGAATCTATAAGAGATACCTAGAAATATCAACAAAGCGAAGTAATTTTATTTGGTACATTTACAAATGAGGAAAGAAGTTTATTGAGCTATAACTACCAATCATAACTTTTACTGATACTGTTAGCATAATTAATTTCCTAGAAGGACAGTAATTTAAGAGACTTTAAGAAGTTTGCATATGCAATTTTTTTTATTTCTATATTTATTGAAATTTATCCTGAACATCTTTCTCTCTATATAAGGTAGGTATAACAGACCTCAGCCAAGTGGGTTAAATTAATAAAATAGTTGTCTTACAATGGGTTTTTTTAATTAAACTATCATCTCTTCCTCTAATTCTATACATGTCTCAAAATTATATAACAAGAGCACTTAAAGTTTTGTAAAGTAATTTACATATGTATGCTTTTCTCTCTGCCAATTTAAAATCACTTCTGACTTGTTTTGGTTTTGGGGGGGGGCTTTTTGTTTTTTGCAAGGAGTGGGGTTAAGTGACTTGCCCAAGGTCACAAAGCTAGGTAATTATTAAATATCTGAGGTCAAATTTGAACTCAGGTCTTCTTGACTCCAGGGCTGGTGCTCTATTCACTGTGCCACCTAGTTGCCCCTTTATTTCTGACTTTCATCAAACATACAAATTTAATTACTGAGCTTCTTAACTCATCTAAGGTTGTTCTCAGCAATTGTTTCCATTATCAGTGGACCAAGATATGGGCATTAGAATCAATGACTTCATATGTATGATTTTATAGAGAAAAGAATCTTGAATTTTGAATGGAATAGTGACTTCACTAGATGCTATAATAGAGGGGGGAAGTATAAAATTCTGAATGGAAACAAAGTTTTAAAAAGTACTTTCTTTACATGTTATCTCATTTGAACTTCACAATAATTCTATGAGGTAGATGCTGTTATTAACCCAATTTTACATATGAGGACTCTGAGGCAGACAGACATTAAATGACATTCCAAGGGTCACAAAGTAAAATCTGAAGTAGAATTTAAACTCAGATCCTCCTGAATCCAAGACCAGAATTCTGTTTAATAACATAATCCATGAACAACATTATTATAAGGTTCAAATTTTTGGTTGAAATCTTAATGGTAATGTTTCTTTATTCTATTCTATTCTCACTTTCTTCAGCTAAAAGGAGAAAGACATGGAAGGGACGAATAAGACAATTGTAACTGAATTCATTCTACTGGGACTTTATAAATACCCTGAACTTGAGATTTTCTTTTTTGTGTTATGCTTGACAATATATATAGTCATCCTCTTTGGAAATAGCATCATTATCCTATTGAGCATTCTGGATTCCCATCTTCATACCGCCATGTACTTCTTCCTCAGTAATCTCTCCTTCTTAGACATCTGTTACACATCTTCATTTGTGCCCAAAATGCTGGTGAACTTCATAACAACCCAAAAAACTTTGTCCTTCTCAGGATGTGCAGCCCAGATGTCAATCTCTTTTGCCATGGGAACAACAGAGTGTGTCCTACTAGCTGTGATGGCTTATGACCGTTATGTGGCCATCTGTAACCCCCTAAGGTATCCCATTGTCATGAACAGGACTGTTTATATACACCTGACAGCTTTGTGTTGGCTGATAGGTGGTCTTAACTCTCTGTTTCAAACCATTCTTACTATGCAGTTGCCTTTCTGTGGGAAAAATGTCATTGACCATTTCACATGTGAAATCCTGGCAGTCATGCACCTGGCCTGTACTGACATCTCCCTAAATGAACTCATCATGCTGGTAGCAACTATAATCCTCACTTTAACCCCTCTCCTATTAATTGTTGTTTCTTATGTATTCATCCTCTCCACCATATTAAAAATCCGCTCAGCTGAGGGAAGAAGCAAAGCCTTTTCTACCTGTTCAGCCCACCTGACTGTGGTGATCATTTTCTATGGGACTATCCTCTTCATGTATATGAAGCCTAAATCCAAAGCCTCATTGACCACAGACAAACTGATCGCCATGTTTTATGGGATTTTTACCCCCATGCTCAATCCCATCATCTATAGCCTGAGGAACAAGGATATGAATGCTGCAGTGAAAAAAGTGCTGAGCAGAAATCTGTCCTTATGGAAACTGTGAAAGATTTGGTTTGGCTCCATTTTGCAGGTCCACTTCATAGCTTACTTGGATGCTTTGAATTCCTCATTTGGGGTATATTCCCCAACAAAGAAAATTACAATCCCTTTTTCTATGTATATTCCATCATATGCAATTCTGGTTCAAGTATTCTGAAAAATCCTCAATAGATGTTCTACACAATGCAGCTGAGTCCTTTCTGTATTTTTAAAAGTAATACAAAGATATCATTTATAACATGGAATGCCCACTTGTTTCAGTTTTATTATAGAATACTCCTACCTCATTTTATGATTCTATATATGTGATAGCATCCCTTACACTTTTTTATTTAAACTTTTATTGGGTACATGTTGTAGCCTCTTTATTCATCTTTTCATTCTCTTTGTGGTGATAGGTGTGGTTTTATTTTTGACAATAGCAACTCTGTAAAACTGCAGCAACTGTATGACCTTTAAAACATGTCTACATTTAAAGAATTTTTCATGAGAGAATATGAAAATCAGATATTTACATTCAATGTCCACATGTTTCCCTCTGATCTCCTTTTGGGGGCTGAATGAAAGTATATTCTAGTCAAATGCATAATATTTGTAATGTATGAAAAATGATACTGGAAGAAACCTAATAAATGCTTGTCCCCTTTCCCTTTATATGTTTGAGTTTCTGAAGCAAGTAAATAACATTTACTGAGTATATTTTTTTGAAGAAAAGTGTCATAGTAGAATAGGCTATGTTATATTGTATATTTTTACAAATATAAATGAGCATTATATAGGTATATATACATGCATGCATGTATATATATATATATATATATATATATATATATATATATGTAATTGGAGTCTGTAAAGCCTAGCTCAAAATATTGCCTTTGTCATTCACTAGTTCTATTATCGTGAGAAGTTACATAACCTCCCCCAAACTCAGCCAACGCTTCAGAATTATCTACTAAGGTGTAGATGGGTTACAATCTACAAGTGTTCCTCCAATGAAATCACATGTCCTTAACCTATTGACATATTCCTTGTGGAATATTCATTGCCATAATATTCTCAGGACTTCATGCTCTAGATTTCCTTTCAATCATTCCTTAAATATTCAATGAGGGGGCAGCTAGGTGTTGGAGTGGACAAAGCACTGGCCCTGGAGTAAAGAAGATCCTAGATCAAATCTGGTCTAAGCTACAATAGCTGGGTTACCTTGGGTAAGTCACTTAACCTTGATTGCCTCCAAAAAAATTCAATGAGTGTCAACCATGAACAAGTTACTTAGGAAATTACTGTCTCCTGTAAATTTACAAACATACCAATAAAGCAAGGCAGAATAGTCAACAAGAAGGCCAGAAACAAAATGATTTGGTGGTTCAAAACAGGAAGGGGGATCAAATCCAATTGTGTTATCAAGAAGAGTTTGTAGGAGGTGGCATATGAGTTTAGTCTTAAAGGATAGATATAACTTTTCCCAGCAAAAAAATCTCACAAGTCAAGGAACAGTTTAAGAAAAAAGTTCAACTAGGAAAAGCTTAATATATTCTTGAGGAAATAGAACTTTATCTTGATTTAATCATGGATTAACTGTAGAAAATAGTGAGATTTAAGGCAAAAAAAATACTAGACATAAGAGTTATGATTTTACTTAGGAAATACAACAAATGGTTTCTAAATAGGGGCAGAGGTGATGTGATTATCAGAATTGTAACAGGGAAAGGTAACTTGTACATCAATTATAAAGATATTTAAGATTTGTAATTTTTCAAATATTTAAAGTTACATGTGACTAGCATATGCACAGCAGAGAAACCATTGAATTAACCTAATTAACCAGAATACTTCATTAATATAGAGAAGTAGCAGATGGTGGCAATTGTTAATAATGTACATCTGTGAATCATTAGAGTAACTCATTCCCTTTCATCCTCATCTGAATTTGTCTTCATAGTGTAAATTTGTCATATTTATAATGAGAAAGCTAGATAAAGAGCTAAATTCAAAATCAGGAAGACCTGGACTCAAGTCCTGTTTCTGATTAGATATAAATATGTTTCCATCATGAAACATAGAAATAATTTGAGAATATATTTCTTGCTTGTCCCAAGTGCCAAAGTAGCAGTATTTGGGGAAGATTAATTTAAGAGTTGTAGGACATAGGATTTTATAGCATAAATTGAAAAGAACAGAAACCAAAGTTTCTGAAGTTTCACAGAACAGACTCCACTATTATTAAAATTACCTTTTTTTTGTTAGATAGCTGATGATTTAGTCTATGTTATGGATGACTGATAATGGGCAATGCGTTCCAAAAAGTATTTGCATCTTAATACAGGATAAGGAATTCCTGAGGGAATGGTGGAAATTTAAAGCATGTGTCTCAACTAATGAGGAGCTATTCTGGTTAGATTGATGTTCTGTATTCCCCCCAAGATACATGCTAAAGAATTTGTTTCCTTGATGAGTGCATCTCCAAATCAAGACTTATTATAATCAACTGAACAAAGTTGGAAGATTATTTTAGAGATCATACCTAATGATACCTGTTCCAGTATTTATTGTTGGATGCTAAAAAATGAAAGAATCAAAGCTCTTATACACCAGGGGAGTCAAAAGCACTCAGGTGAGACTAAGAATCACTACAGGAAGAGAATTATTTGCATAGTGGTTAATGTATGATGATATTTCATTATGATGAAATTTCAGGTTAAATTTCTTTTTTTCCCTATCATCTTTTTTTTATTAAAGATTTTATTTGTTTTGAGTTTTACAATTTTCCCCCAATCTTACTTTCCCCCCCCCCCCACAGAAAGCAATTTGTCAGTCTTTACATTGTTTCCATGTTGTACATTGATCCATATTGAGTGTGAAGAGAGAGAAATCATATTCAGGTTAAATTTCTAACAAAATGTTTTTGTTTTTGTTTTTTACTACTGCAATGGCTCAAGGGCCTTCCTATACTTACCTCTAATGAAATCAACAAAAAAACAACCTCATTTCCCTTACTGGAGGATGGAATCTTAAATCAATGCCCTCTAAACCTGATGTACTAACATATAAGTGGTCCTGACTTCTTAAAGCCTATGACAGCTGGAGTTAAGCTCTGGAAGGTCCCATCAAATCCCATCACATCATAATTTCAGCAGCTAGACTATATGCCTAAGGACCAAATACTCAGATTCATTGATTAAAAAAAAAAATGTTCACTCAGTGGCTGTTTTTACTTTTCTTTCTTTCACCCACCCTTCCTTCATTCCATCCTTTGTCCTTCCTTCCTTCTTTCTTTTTTCTTTTTTTCTTTCTTTCTCATTCTTCCACCCTTCCTTTCCTTCTTTCTTTTTCTTTCTTTCTCTTTATTCTTCCTTCCTTCTCTTTCTTTCATTCTTCCTTCCTTTCTTTTCTTTCTTTTTCCCTCTTTCATTCTTTCTCTTTATTCTTCCTTTCTTCTTTCTTCCTTTCCCTTTCTTTCTTTCTCTTTCATTCTTCCTTCCTTCTTTCTTTTTTTGCCATTCTTTGCTTCTTCCTTTCTTCCTTCCTTCCTTTCTTGTTTTCTTTTTTTCTTTTCCCTCTTTCTTCCTTTTTTCTTTCTCCCAACAGAGCAGGAAGATAATTTATTAATGCATGGAATAATTACTATGGGTATTTGCAGAACAAACAAATACACTGATCATATCATGGATTTCACAATTTTGAATTTTGTATTCTTTATATTGTTATACTTTGGTTTCAGATCATGGGGTTCTCTGTCCACTGATTTTTTTACTATAATTATCATTTAATTCTTTGATTGATTTTATGAACCATTATGGAGCTTGTTGAAATTTCTTCATTGTCAATGGAGGGTAGGGAAATTGTGGGTTAATTTAATGTCATACTATATTTTCCTTTAGTAGGGCACTTTAAGTCTATTTCTTTTGTGGAGAAGAACCTGCCTGTTGAGGTGTTTTTTCCATTTTATGCTCATTTATTTCTCCTCACAAAATATGAAAATTCACTTTTAAAGACTATGTGATTTATTAATATGATCATATAATACCAAAAACTCAAGGAAAGAGTAAATAAAGTTTTAAACAGCCAGCTATAATATCTCTGCTGTTAGGTGGTAAAGTGAATAGAGAAATAACAATGTTTGCCCTTCACTTTTGAAGAAGACCACGACATTAAGGAAGTGATGCCATGACAAGCATGTGAGTTGGATTAGAGTGAGGAGGATACTGTGCTACATCACTATCCTCACTTTTTTTTGGAGTCATCTGGGTCCAGTGACCAGATATGATCAGGATGACTAGAGATTTCCATGAATGAGAGGGAATCAGGGTTAAGTAACTTACCCAAAGTTGTAGTAGTTGAGTGGCTACTCAACTACTTAGAGTCAGGTGTCTGAGGCTGGATTTGAACTCCTGTCTTCTTGATTCCAAGATCAGTGCTCTATCCATTGGGATACCTGACTGTCCCAGACCTAGGGTAAAGGAAGATCTGAATTCAAATCCTACCTCAGATACTTCCTAACTGCATAATGCTGACCAAGTGATTTTTTCTTTTTTTTTTAAAGATTTTAGTTGAGTTGTATAATTTTTCTCCCAATCTTACCTCCTTCCCCAAGTGATTTTTTACTCTCTAAATCTCAGTGTCCTGATCTATAAAATGAGAATGATAATAATGGTACCAATGTCACAGGTTTCTTGCAAAGATCAAATGAGTGTTAAGGTGTTAAGCACCTTAAAACCTTAAATTGATATATAATTACTAATATTATTAAATAAAATTCCTTTTTTCTTCCTTATAGTTGATTGTAGAGATGGAAAAAGGACTAATTGTATAAAATTGAGTAGGAGATTCTGAATAGACATTAGAAGAAAGTGTAGAATGAATAATAATAGTTAAACATATTTTTTTTAACATTTTTAGATTTCAAAAGCACTTTACAACTATCTTATTTTATCCTCACAGCCACCCTGGGAACTTGGTGTTATTGTATTATTCCCATTTTATTGTTGCTTTTGATGAGTCTTGTCCAACTTTTTGTTATCTCATCTGAGGTTTTCTGAGGAAAGAAAGTAGAATGATTTGTCATTTCAATCTCCAGTTTGTTAATAGATGAGGATATTGAGACAAGGAGCTTTAAGTGACTTGCCCAGGGTCACACAGCAAATAAGTGTCTGATATCTCATTTGAAGTCATGATCAGTCAACTGATCAACCCAACTCCTAGTTCTGAACTTGATCCACTGTACTACACACTGTAGATACCCCCATTTTTTATATAGATACAGAAACTGAGGCATAGAGAAGTTTTGTAACTTACACAGAGTCACCCAGCTAGTAAATGTCTAAGGCCAGATTTGATATCAGGTTTTCCTAACTCCAGGTCCTGTAGTTATCCTCTGTACCACCAAGTTTCATCTTGATCTCAATTAGGCAGCAGTTGCTAGCTTTGTTCCAATCCAAAACACATGTCTAATCTACTCTTCCTCTCTTTCTTCAACTCTCTTCTGAGTCCATGAATGACTTCACCAAGAAACCTCAGGCCTTAACTCCAATGTTGCTCTACCACCAGGGTAGCAGCTTGTGGGTCTCTAATCTCATTCCCAGCTATCTATATGGAATATTTAACATGGAGTCTCAAAATTAGAATCTCTTACCTCTTCAAGATTAAGATCTACAAAAAATTCTGAGTGGAAGTTTCTTAAAGAGAAAAGAAAAAAAATTCAGAATTTTTGGTCTTGGGTAGTAGTTTTTCCAACTCTGAATAATCTAACTCATTTATTTCCCTATTTTTTCCTAGATAAACTTGACTAAGTACAGAATTGAGAGGGGAAAGGAGATACCAAGCAAAAACATTTAATAGAAGCTCATTCACAATTCGAACAGGAAATCATCTAATCAATGTCTTTTATTTAATTCAAAACAAAAAATTTTTAACTGAAAATTTTGACTTAAAAAAAATTTGAATCATTCTGCTCATTTCTTCTTTCAACACCTAACTTTTTGAGTTTCAAGATTTACAAAGATCTGGATCCAAATTCCAGCTCTGTCACTTACATATAGCCATGGACAAGACACTGAATCTCATTTGTTTTCTGTCCTGGCCAAAACTCTGAAGTTATTTCCCTCCTAGACTGATTTTCTGGAGAAGGCAAATTAGGCTATTTTTTGTCTCCCATCTAAGCTAGACTTTAATATTGAATAAGCTTTGCTTCTGGAAATCTGAGACTTGGGAAATACCTTGACTAAAGAAGACCAAGGTCTCCCATTGCAACCCAGTTCATTGCCAGTCCTGCTGACTTAAGTCTTGTCCTGGACTCCAGTGATTAGAAGAGAATGAGGTTGATGATGTTATAAGGCACTACCTCACTTAAATCTAATTTACTTGGAAGTCTCATTGACAGAATGAATGGAGGACGGGCCTTGGAGTCAAGAGGATGGAAGTTTGAATCCAATCTCAGACACTTGATACTTACTGTGTGACCCTGGGCAAGTGTTAAGTGACTGTTAAGTGACCTTGATTGCCTGACATCCAGGTTCATCTCCAGTCATCCTGATTCATATCTGGCCACTAGACCCAGATGGCCCTGAAGAAGAAAATGAGATTGGTGATTTAGCAGAGCCCTTCCTCAAATTCAATTCACATACTTGTCATAACATCACCTCCCCGATATCATGGTCCTCTTCAAGAATGAAGGACATGCATCATCATCATCATCATCATCACCCTCCTGATGTCATTGGTCCTCTTCCAGAACTAAGATCAAACAACTGAAATATGCATAAATACCTGTGTTTCATCTGATATCTATAATTAGATACATGTATAGATACTATGTATAGACAGACAGAGAGATGAGTAGGTAGATAAACAGATATTAGATTGTTAGAGAAAGAAAGATAAAGGGGGCGAAGCCAAGATGGTTACAGGAGAGGATCCTCTCTTAGGTGCTCTCTCTCTCTCTCTCTCTCTCTCTCTCTCTCTCTCTGATATTTCCAAACCTATAAACTAAGAACTCTAACTGAATTTTTGAGAGACAGAATCCACAGAAGGATCCATTGAGGCAATTCTCCAGCCCAAGGTAACCTGGAAAATAGTGTAAAGGCTCCGCTCCATGGGGATAGAGGGGCCTCTGCTAGAGCGAAGGAACTTAAGCCTCCCAGAGGCAGCACCAAGGTGTTGGGAGCTGCAGCTCTCAGCAGCGGAGGCAGCTTCCTGACCTACACCCCAGGAAGCACAAGGCACAACTTGGGGGATCAGCAGGGGGATCTCTGCCAGATCATGAAGCCCAGCCCTCAGGGCATTCAGCAAGCACCTTGGCTTTTGGCAGCCCAGATCCAGGAATTGAAAGCAGACAAAGCCAGTAAGCAGGTGCCCCCAAGCATGAATGCTGAGCCCAGGTAGGGGAGTGGAGAGAAAAATTCCAAGGTCTGCCCTCTGTCCCTGGAATAGGACTCTGGGGGGCTAACCACATTCAGATCCTGATCACAGCCTAGGCCCCCATAGAACAGCAGACCCCCCCCACCTCAGCCCCATGACAGAGGGATGCACTTGTGGTCATTCACAGACTGGGAGGGAAGACAGAGCCTCACACACAGAGATCCTTGTGGGGGGGGGTGTCCCAATAATACTGAAAAGTTCAGGAAGCACCCCAAAACCAGGCACAGGCTAGAGAAATGAGTAAACAGAGAAAAAAAAAGAGGAACATCATTGAGAAATACTTTGTCTATGATCCCAAGGAGGAACAAGATACTCAATCCAAAGATAAGGAAGTCCAAGCTCCTGCATCTAAAGACTCGAAGCAAAACAGAAATTCGGCTCAGGCTATGACAGAGCTCAAAAAACACTTTGAAAATCAAGTGAGGGAGATAGAAGAAAAATTGGGAAAATAAATGAGAGAGATGCAGGAAAGACATGAAAAAGAAGTCAGCACCTTAGTCAAGTAGATCAAAAAAATGCTAAAGAAAATAACATGATAAAATTAGCATAGGTCAAATGGATAAAACACTTCAAAAAGTTATTGAGGAGAAGAATGCTTTAAAAAGCAGAATTGACCAGATGGCAAAAAGAGATAAGAAAGCTCTCTGAGGAAAACAAATCCTTCAGATGCAGAATGGAACTGAGGGAGGCTGCTGATTTTATGAGAAATCAAGACACAATATTTCAAAACCAAAAGAATGAAAAATTAGAAGAAAAATATGAAACATCTCATTGAAAAAAAAACAACTGATCTGGAAAACAGATTCAGGAAAGGTAATTTAAAAATTATTGGAATACCTGAAAGCCATGATCAGGAAAAGAGCCTTGACATCATTTTCCAAGAATTACTACAGGAAAATTTCCCTGATATCCTAGAAGCAGAGGGCAAAATATAAATTGAGAGAATCCACTGATCTCTCCCAGAAAGAGATCAAAAAAAACAAGCCCCAAGAATATTATAGCCAAGTTCCAGTTATTCCCAAGTCAAAGAGAAAATATTACAAGCAGCTAGAAGGACACAATCCAAGTATCAAGGAACTGCAGTCAGGATCACACAGGATTTAGCAGCAACTACATTATGGGCTCATAGGGCTTAGAATATATTATTCTGGAAGGCAAAAGAGCTCAGAATGCAACCAAGAATCAACTACCCAGCAAAACTGAACATCCTCTTCTGGGGAAAAAATGGACTTTCAATGAACCAGGCAAATTTCAATTGCTCCCATTGAAATAAGCAGAGTTGAACAGAAAGTTTGATCTTCGAATACAGGACTCAGGTGTAGCGTAGAGAGTGGAGGAGAAGGGGGGAATATGAGGGACTTCTATTCCCGCATAGAAAAATGATACTGATAATACTCATATGAAACTTCTTATTTAATAGAGCAGGTAGAAGGAGCTTTTGTAGATGAAGCACAGGAGAAAGCTGAAATTTGAAGATATAGTGTAAAAATGGAGTCAATGGCTAAAAGATAATTATAATGGAAGAAGGAAAAAGGAGATGTGGAATAGGCTAAGATATTTCATATAATAAGAATTTTTTATTACAATGAGCTATTGCAATGATATGGAAGGGAGGAAGGCAAGGGGGAATGAGGGAATGTTCACTCTGATCAGAGGTGACTCAGAGAGGAAACAGCATATATACTCAATGGGTTATAGACATCTAAAGTAAAAAGGAGAGAAGGGGCATGGGGGAAGTGGGGAGGATGTGAGTGATGGAGGAGAGGATGGACCATGGAAAGAGAGTGGTCAGATATAACACATTTTCTCTTTTACTTCTTGCAAGGTACAGGGATTGGATGGCCTGTCCAGGACCACAGGGCTTGGTGGATGCTGGGTCTAAGGGGTGGTATGTGGGCTGGGGGCCTCTTGGCCCCAGGACCAGGGATCTGTCTGCTGCACCACTCAGCTACCCTACAGCATTTAAGAATTGCGATCAGCAATGGCAATGGTGGAAAAATATGGAAGTAGATTTTGTAATGGACTTGTCATTAAGAATGTGATCCACCCATGACAGAGCTGGAGGTGTTGGAACACAGACTGAAGAACATTTATTATTACTATCATGATTTTTGGGGAGGGGGTTGCAGGGCAAATCAGACTGGGTGGCTTGCCTAGGGCCGCACAGCTGGGTGATTTTGGAGTGTCTGAGGCTGGATTTGGACCCAGGTGCTCTTGGCTCCATGTTGGTGCTCTGTCCACTGCACCACCTGGCCACCCCTACTATTATTATTTTTTTAATTTTAATTTTAATTTTTTTCTCTTTCTTTTACTTTATAGCTCACGTGGATCTATATTTTTGTGGGGAAGGGCATATTATGTTTACTCTTAAACAGGAATATTTTAATAATGTATTAAAAACATCATTTGTACAAAAATAAGATTAAATAAATAAATTCATTTTTAAAAAAAAGGAAGGAAGGAAGGATGGAAAGATGATAAGACAGACTGACAGATAATAGATAGGTAGAAGGTAGGTAGATAGACAAAATAGATAGACAGACTGACAGATAAGCAGATAGCTAGACAGCTATGCAGACATACAGACAAGCAGATAGGGAGAGTTTTAAAAACACTGTCTTAATTGTCTGATTTGTTTGATCCAGTCTTAAAATTGCCAGGTTTTCTACAAATTTCTCCTGCCCTAAAGTTGTAGTAGCAAAAAATGTTTTCTTGTTCCTTTGACTTATTCTTCAATTAGTGTGCACTAATATCTTCGTTCTAATTGCTCTGTGAACCATTGTCCCTGAAGCAACAGAAAGTTTCTAAATTTGGCAATTTTCACTTTTCGACTTTAAATTGCTTTGGGGATAAGCCTTGGGTATTGACTGCTTAACAAATATTTACTGTGATTCATCTGTTAAAGACTTGTATTATATGAAATGTAAGTCTGTACATACTCTTAATTTCAGAAATTCTTTGATGATATTTTGGAAGAAGCAAGGGTATCTCTTTGAAGCAGTGAAAATGATTCCTCTAATCTCCAGGTAAACCTAGGATATAATTATCAGATAACACACTGAAATTTTTCAATGTCTTATGATAGCTACACCAGAATTTTGTTATCTAGATTATGAATAGCTGGAGTTAAAATATTCCAATCTTTAAGAACTTTTAGACATCAACACTTATCCAATTATTCATTATTTATAGTTTTTCTGAATTATAATTATTTCCTATCTTGACTGATTTGTTTAGAAGAGTTATATCAAGAATTCATTGCTGTTCCACAAAATATGTAATCTCATGTGAAGTTCAAAACTAATAATAATAATAATTATCATTTTATATATAATAATCAGGGTGATATAATTATAGGAATAAATATAAAATAATATAATATGAAAATACAATAAAAACAATATATATTCAACATCTTTAATACTATAATTAACTAGTACTTATATAGTGTTTTAACTTACAAAGTACACAAGTTAACTCACGATCTTCACAAGAATCCCTTGAGATCGTACTGTAATTATCTTGATTTTACAGGTGAGGAATCTGAGATTGAGAGGGTTTAAGTGACTTTCTCAGAATCACACAGCTAGTAAGCACCTAAAGCAAGATTTGAACTCAGAAATTCCCATCTCCAAGTTTAATGTTCTATCACATAACTAAAGAAAAATTTCAGATTTAAATGTTAACAATATTGCATATTTGAAGTAGGCTATAGAAAAACAAATATTTAGTAAATAGCCACTACTTACTATTTACTATAAATATCATAAATTATCTACCAAAAAGCTTAGGGGAACAAGGCAGCATAGTGACTATAGTACTGGGACTGGACTCAGGAAGGTTCATCTTTCTGAGGTCAAATTTGGCTTCAGACCTGTGGGATAACCCTGGGCAAGTCACTTAATCCTATTTGTGTTTTTCCTCATTTATAAAATGAACTGGAAAAAGAAATGGCAAACCACTCCAGTATCTTTGCCAAAAAAAAAACCCAAATGTGGTAGTGAAGAAGTGAACACACCTGAAAAATGCCTGAAGAACAGCAAATCCAGTAATACACATATGAGTTGATGTTAGTGATATTTTTTGCCATGAAATACGGCAAATCACCTTACCTTCATAATTAGAGAGAACCATGTCATAAAAAACAAAGAAAGGAGAGCATAAAGAACAGGTGAGAATGATTGACAATATAAAATCCTGCAGAAATATCAAGGAAAATCAGGATTGAGAAAGTCATTAATGACAGAAGCTCAGAGAGTCTTATCAAAGGGAAAAAATCCTGAAGAGACACATCAGAGGACAATTTATTAATAAACAAGTGACTTCTGAATTCAAGGTAAGAGATTATGGATAGGAAAAATGTAGAAATATCATCCAATTTATTGCTCAATTTTATTTATTATTTTATAGAAATTCATTATTTCAACCAATACTATTATATTCATATTATGTAGAGATTGCGCCCAGTTTGCCCACAACCCACTGTGACAGACATTGCTGAAGGATGTCCACTTGATTCTTCTTGGGGTTCTATGGATCCAAAATCTGTTAAGAGACTTAGTTCATGTTAGTTCTGAGGGAAAGCCAGGAGAGCTGAAAACAGATGGTTTCTCTCCACGATCTTGGCTGGAAATTCTTATTTCCTTTGCATGAATTTCAATTGATTTTATCATTTGACATAATTTTATTTATCTAACCAACTTTATCTTCCATTAGATTCCAACCCACCTCTTATTCCTCTAATTCAGTTTAAGTCTGACCTCCTCCCAATCACACAAGAACACAAGATACCTTTTAGTCTTTGTTCATATCATTTCCTCTGTTCAGAATATCATTGTATACTGTCTTGAATTATTCCTTAGTAGCTTGGTGTCTTATTCTGGCTTCAAAAATTAATCTTCTAGTTCCTTGGGCCTAAAGATTTTGCCTCACTCTTTCCTGCTTCAGTAATAACTAACATAAGGGTTTACCCCAATAAATTCTTTTCTTTTATTTTTTTGGTAGGGCTATGGGGTTAAGTGACTTGCCCAAGGTCACACAGCAAGGCAAGTATTAAGTATTTGAGTCCAAATTTGAACTCAGGTCTTCCTGACTCTATCCACTGAGCCATTTAGGTATTCCCATTCCATAGTCTTGGTATTGGACATTAATTATAAAGTTATGTTCATTCTACACTTTATTTTCCAAAAAGTTATCAGATGATATGTGATTTCTCATCCCTAGAACATCTTCCCTCCTAACCTCTATATTTCCAAACCCTTATCTTCTCACAAAGGTCAATTTGTGTCATCTCTGTTTTTGGCCTGTACAGAGTCCCTCAAAATTGTGAATGTTCTCTTTCTTTTCTGTTTTCTCTGGTATACTTATTTGAATATATATTGTATTCAACTCAGTAGACTATAAAGTTTTGAGAGAAGATACTATTTCATTTTTCTTTGACTCTTCAGTGCCTAGAATGATATTTTGCCCATAGCTGCTATTTTATAAATGTATGTTGAATTTGTGTTCTTTTAATTAACTTACAAATATTAAAGGGAATACATTTAGAAAACCACTGAAAGGGGCAGCTAGGTGGCACAATGGAGTCAGGAGTACCTGAGTTCAAATCCGAACTCAGACACTTAATAATTCCCTCGCTGTGTGGCCTTGAGCAAGCCAGTTAACCCCATTGCCTTGCAAAAAAAAAAAACAAAAAAAACTAAAAAAAAACCTACAAAATCAATCTCTTGATCTATTACTTTACCTTTCATGTCCTAGTGAGATCTACCAGGTACAACAGAATCAGATATTTCTGTTTGAAAGTCATGGCTGGCATGAATCATCTCCTGAAAATTTAATTCAACAATAGAGACAAACACTTCTAGACTTCTTGGGATCATGTAGATTGATGAAGGTAAATAGAATTCTTTGGTCATTTTGATCCTGCTTCCTGCTAAGAAAAGAAACTTTTCATAGTGGTCAGAAATGAAAATAATTTCAAATCAAACTCCATAGTGACAACCTAGTCACATGATTGTTGGAGGTCTTATGTGAGTCAGGAATAAGAGCATTTTTCAATATTTCTTCCTATGAAGTCCTGCAAGGGGATAAAAATGGAAAGAATAAATAAAACTTTTGTAATTGAATTTCTTCTTCTGGGACTTTCTGGCTACCCAAGGCTTGAAATAATTTTCTTTGTTCTAATTCTAGTGATGTATATAATAATCCTGTTTGGAAATGGTGTCCTCATTATAGCAAGTATATTTGATTCTCACCTTCACACACCTATGTACTTCTTCCTCAGTAACCTCTCCTTCTTGGACATCTGTTATACAACCACTTCTATACCTTCAACTCTGATTAGCTTCATATCTAAGAAAAAAAATATCTCCTTTGTAGGATGTGCAGTACAGATGTTCCTTGGCTTTGCCATGGGAAGTACTGAATGTTTACTCCTGGGTATGATGGCATTTGACCGTTATGTGGCTATCTGCAACCCTCTGAGATACCCCATCATCATGAACAAAATTGTGTATGTACTGATGGCTTCAGTGTCCTGGGTATCAGGGGGGATCAATTCAATAGTACAAACAGCTCTTGCAATGCAGTTACCTTTCTGTGGAAATAATGTCATTAATCATTTCTCATGTGAGATTCTAGCAGTCTTAAAATTAGCCTGTGCTGATATATCCCTCAATGTCATTACTATGGTGATCTCCAACATGGTCTTTCTGGTTCTACCATTGCTGGTGATTTTTTTCTCCTATATGTTTATCCTCTACACCATTCTGACGATGAACTCAGCCAAGGGAAGGCAAAAAGCCTTCTCCACATGCTCAGCCCACCTGACAGTGGTGGTCATATTTTATGGGACCATCTTCTTCATGTATGCAAAACCCAAATCTCAGGCTCCTCTTGGAGAAGACAAGTTGCAAGCAACAGACAAACTCATTTCCTTGTTTTATGGTGTTGTCACACCTATGCTGAACCCCATCATCTATAGCCTTCGGAACAAGGATGTGAAAGCTGCAGTGAGAAATTTGCTCAGTCAAAATTCCTCTTCTCAGTGAAACCTCTGTGGCATGACTCTTTGTCAGCCACCTCACAGTGATCTGATTTACTAAAGCATATTTTATAGCCCTCTAGCCTTCAATAAGAAAAACAATATAACTGGGTTGAATCTTTATGAAGGGGTACTGCTACAATAACTGTGTGTTATAAACTTAAAATAAGCAAGACTACTCCTTTATGCAACAGAGATATTACCAACAGCACAACAAAAGACACAAAGGAATTCCAAGGAGGCAGCTATACTTAGGCCAGCTGATATTGCCTAGAATTTTTTTCACAATGCAATTTTTTTTATTTACATGGAGCTCCAATTAATCACAAAACTGTTATCTGGGACAAAGATAAAACACAACAATAATGGCTATCAGCACAATACCATGAATTACTTAATCAGAAAGCAGAGCACTAGAAAAACAAGATACAGGAGAGGGCATTTGTGAGAGGGCAAAGGGAAGAGGAAAATATCACATTACATCTAATACAACATCTGAAAAGGCAGTTGAGGAGTTAAGTTTAAGATAGATGTTGGGAACCTCTGAAGAAGTACAGGGATGGTAGTAGTAGTAGTAGTAGTAGTAGTAGCAGTAGTAGTAGTAGTAGTAGTAGTAGTAGTAGTGTAGTAGTAGTAGTAGTAGTAGTAGTAGTAGTGTAGTAGTAGTAGTAGTAATAGTAGTAGTAGTAGTAGTAGTAGTAGTAGTAGTTATTGTTGTTGGTCTTTGTTGTTGTTGTCAATCCTTTGTTTTTGAAATAAACCAATGACATCCAATGACATAATGGGGTGATATTTTGACTTAGCCATGAATTGGATTTACCTGAGGCAATGTTGCACAATCATCAGCCTCACTCTTTCTTCCAGAATTATCAAAGTTCTGAGACAAGATAAAAGTCAGGATGACTGGCAATTTGCCTAGAATTTAAAATCATTTTTTTACCTCATAAATATTCGTGTCTCTCAATTAAATTCAGGAGGTGAGGAGAGATATGAACTTCTCACATGCCCAACATAATTAAAATCATACTTGTTGATGAGTGCATAAAAAAAAGTCTGTACTTCCTGACTATACCTTGGCTTATGTAGATCAGAAAATGAGTATATTGTACCTTTCTTGGCAGATTTATTAATTAAATTGTCCTTTCTTAGGTACTTAAAGGAACTTGCTTAAGTTTCAAGAGAAACAAGCTTTTCATTGAACTTGCTTCAGATATTCTTTGATGAGATTATGTCCAGTTAAATGGGGTCAAAATGTCATCAGCTTAATAAAGTAGATATGTACATATTTAGTCATATCTTCAGTTACAATTATATAATCCCTGAAAAAGATGATATATATTTGAGCAAACTGATTGCAAGAATTGTACAAAAAGGAACTGTCCAAAAGAATTTTTCTCTTTAAAATGTTATCCTGAGAAATCACTGGATGCAGTCAGAAGATTAAGGATTATAGGTCATTCTGGGTGTGCAATATATACTAGTTATATTACTTTTAGTATAGTACTTCACTCATTATGGTTCTAATTTTTTCATCTGTAAAATGAATGGGGTTAATTACTTCTTTTATATATTTCTACTCAAAAGTCTTATGACAGTACTCTATTCTTAATGTTTAAAAAAATCTTTTTTCCCATTTAAAGTTTTCTTTCTTCTTACCTTAATACTTCAAAAGATCTGTGATTTTATCATTGTTGATTACTCAGGTTAAGTTACTTCCATATTCATATATATGGTTTTATGAGTTGTTAGGGAAAAATTCTTTTTGAAAAAAAAAATTTATTTAAGGCAGTGGGGTTAAATGATTTGCCCAAGGTCACACAGGCAATTATTAAGTGTCTGAGGTCAAATTTAAACTCAGGTCCTCCTGACTCCAGGGATGGAGCTCTATCCACTGTACCACCTAGCTGCCCTGGCAAAAATTCTTTATCATGTTCAAGACAATGAATTCAACAAGCATATAATGGAAAGAGAATTAGTCTCAGAGTCAAGATTCAAGTCTTTGTCTCTGACATACACTGATTGGGCCATCCTGGATAACTCACTAGATTCTCTCTGTTCCCGGATATCTTTTTAAGATTATAAATTGCAGTGGGATTGATGAACTGCCTTGTTAAAGAGATCTCCTCACTGATGTCCCTATAGATGAAGATTTCATCTTAATAAGATGAAACAAGAGAATGCAAAAATCAAACAACCACTGATTTCAAGATGTTATCTTTCTGTCAGAGTTTATATCCATCTGTTGTTCAGTGCTTAGGTAACAAACCTCTCTAATTATAGCTAAGCAGGTCCTCTCTTTATAGGTTCAGTCAGCTATGGTACATATATTTGAAGCATTTCCAAATTGTAGAATCTGCCACAGCTTCTGTTCTTCAATTATTAACTTTAAAGGTCATAATCACTTCCTTATTACAATGAGTCATTGCAGTAGAATTTTAGAGGAAAACTAATAAGATTTTCTCCTTGAGTCAAAATGTCCATATAAATTACATGTGTAATATTTTATTTGCAATCACAACTTCCAAAGTCAGAAATTCATCAAATTAAATTTAAAAAAAACAAAACTAGAAGACTACTAAAATCAGAATGAAGTCTGTCTTCTGTTTCAGAAGAATTATGTTTGTTCAGATGATCAAAATTTTCCCTCTCCCTGTTAATAAGTATTTTTATTCCCTAAATTGCCTTTTAAATTTGGAGCTCATTAATTCCATACTGTCCAACCACTTTGAAAATGTACATTTTCTGATTTGAGCTTTATTACTGTTTCATAAAAGTAGACAAGTTAGATATAAGTATCTCCATTTCATACCTTACATTTTCTAGATTCCAAGTTAAATTATCTTTTTATAAAGAAATTGAGAATAGAGTTAAATTAAAGGTTACATTATTATGCCCATTTTACAAATAAGAAAATGGCATATAACTAAAATCAAACACTAGATTTTATTATCTCCATTTTACAAATTAAGACAATTGAGAACAATTAGTCTACCTGCATATTGTGCCTCCTCCCTTGTTACACATGTAAGATGGAAGGTGCTAGGAGTGGCTAGGTTTTGCGGTGAATAGAGCACCGACCTTGGAGGCAGGAGGACCTGAGTTCAAATTCAGCCTCAGATACTTAATAATTGACTGACTGTGTGATCTTGGGCAAATCACTTAACCCCATTGCCTTGCAAAAACTAAAAATAAAGAAATGTACTCAGAATTTAATTTTTTTTAAAGAAATCAAACAATATTTATTGTATACCACTGGTAAACCCATGAGGGATATACTTAATATAAAAGAAATTTTAGCACATGTGACAAGTTTAAAATCGCTGGAAATGAATATTCCTGTTGCCTAGTATGGGTGAAGATTGGACAGTCTCAATTATTAATTGAATGTAGTGAAACTGACTTGGACAAGTAACCTTTGCATGTGAAGAGTCAACCTGATTGGTCTTGTGTATTTTTAAGAGATATAGTGCTTTAACTATCTAATCTAGGATCCATCCCATCAACTGAATTTCCTTCATCTGATTTCTTTCTTTCAAAGATTTATCTCCTTTTTTTCTACCCTTGCTGATCCCAGAAACCCTCTTTCAGTCTTAGTTTTTGTAGTGCCATGACCATATTTAAAATAGAAGACCTCTTCAAACAAATATGAAAATTGTTCATTTTTACATACACTTCCAACTTTTAAAATCTAATTTATCCTTTTGTTTTCCTTCAGGTCTGCTAAGACTTTAATTTTGCTCTCCTTTTTAATGCCAAATAAATATTATCATGAATTAATAGATCAGAAGCACAAAAAAATGTTGTTACTTGGTTGCTGTGCTTATTTAGTGAAAATTTAAATGAAATAAAATAAATTGTAATATAAAGCTACAGTTTAAGTGTCAGTAAAATTTTCTCTGATACTCTCTTGTTCCATCAGATGATATAGAGTACATGTTACACCATCTAATAAATTAAATTGACATGCAGCTTATACAAATCAGTGCAATCAATTATAACAATGCCAGTAAGTCAAAAGTTACTACTCAAAAATCTTTATACATGAATAATTTAATCTCTTTACATTGTAGAAGGATTTGAGTACATGCTGCATCTTCTGTATCAGCACTTGCAATTTACTTGCTGGCATTGCTGACACTTCAGCTGTTACGATACTTTTTATCCCCCAATTGATAAACCATCTCAGATTAAACCACATGTAAATGCTAAATACTTAGGTGCATGATCTAAATACTGTTTTCCTGCAGACAACTGAGTCAGGAGTCAAAATGTGTTCTCTTGAAGTACATAGATGCCCTGATGATTTGTCCTTAGATTATCAATTTGTTTCTTGAAAACAGTGGTCCAAAAACTCTGTGCAAATGAACTTCATGACATCTGATTCAACCTTGAATCTTGCAGTGTCCTTTGTAAACCTTTCTCTCAATCCTTGTCCTACTCTAAAACCCAAGTTCTCCAACTTAGTTATGCATCTTCCATTTTCCACCTCCCCCTGATCCGCGGACTTGTAGACGCCCGTGACGATCTCACTGTGTTTCTACTCAAGAAGAGCGCCTCGTCTGCCATGTCCAGCTTCTTCTTTTGGGACCCTAAGGCAGAGGTCAGGACCCGAACACAGCCGTGGCCGCCAAGGATGCAGCCGCCTCCGGGGCCGCTGCCTGCGAAGCCGCAGCTCAGCCCCACTGCTCCAGAGCCGGGCCCCGCGGTTGTCCCGGCGAGGGGGTGGGCTTCACTGTGTCCTCCAAGACACGGGCTCCGGACGCCCAGAATTCACTTTTAAGATTAGCCTCCCTTGGGGCAGCTAGGTGGCACAGTGGATAAAGCACTGGCCTTGGATTTCAGGAGTACCTGGGTTCAAATCCGGTCTCAGACACTTAATAATGACCTAGCTGTGTGGCCTTGGGCAAGCCAAGGGCAAGCTTAACCCCATTTGCCTTGCAAAAACTAAAAAAAAAAAAAAAAAAAAAAAATTAGCCTGCCTTATTAACACTTTCTCCATCATTTTCTTAACAATAGACAATCAACAAAACATCAAATAAATTCTGATTTTTAACATTTACCAGTTTGTAAGGTATGTGCCCACACTGAAAAAGAACCAGCCTAATCGATCTGCCCCCAGTACCACTCTGACAATAGCTGCTTATAATTTGGAATAATTAACAGACTTGGAGATTTTAAGGCTTTATTTTAAAGGTGGAAAATCTGAGGTGCAGAGTGATAGAGCAGGGATTCATTTCTAGGTTTTCTTAACTGATTACTAGTGTTCTTTCTGCTGATCCATGGTGTCTCAGCAGTTCTACTGGGACCAGAGTTCATATGTAAAAATTATCATATGCCTGCAAGTTAAAGGGGAAGCTATGCAAAACAAAAGATAGAGTTCTGGGTATGGAGTTAAGATGATACATCTTTCTGAGTTCAAATCTTATCTCAGACACTTGCTAGCTATGTGACTCTGGGCAAGACAAAGTCACTTAACCCTTTTTACCTCAGTTTTCCCATCTGTAAAATTAACTGGTAAAGGAAATGGCAAACCACTCCAGTATCTTTGACAAGAGAACTCCAAATGGGATCACAAATAGTTACACATGACTAAAAAAACCAACTGAATAACAGCTAAGGCGGAAAGGTATAATTCAAAAGTGTAGAGAAAACAGTGGCCAAAACCAAGAACTTATGGAGGTGGGGGCAGCTAGGTTGCACAATGGGTAAAACACCGGCCCTGGAGTCAGGAGTACCTGGGTTCAAATCCAGTCTCAGACACTTAATAATTACCTAGCTGTGTGGCCTTGGGCAAGCCACTTAACCCCATTTGCCTTGCAAAAACATAAAAAAAAAAACTTATGGAGGCAACTAACTCAGAAGGCCAGACAGCTAGTGAACTGTATCCAAGAGACCCAAAATGCCAAGATAACTCTGTGGAGGGTAAGCCCAAGAAATCAACAACTGACAGTTTATTTTATAGACTAAGACAAAATTGCTTCATCAGCTTCAACCTCACACAACTGTAATTGTGGTCATACAAAAACATGAAACCATGAAATTAAAAGGAGAGTCAGAGATATCTGAGTTCTTCTTCACTGCTTCATCCACTTCATCATGGTGTGCACTCTCCAGTTGCATCATTTCCTCCCCTCACAAATCAAATATATCTCAGCAAGGATGAGAGAGGATGGAATATCATGAGAAAATAACTGCCAAAAAGATTCTAGCCTCTCTCTCTCTCTGTCTGGGATGGGTCACTAGGAACAGAGGATGGACTTTCTCACCTGGTCTAGCCATCTAAAGGTCAGCTAAATCACTGAAAATAAATATACTGAAAGAAAGAATAAATGAGTCTCAGAGTATGAGGTACCTGAACAAAAATGATGATAATCATGATTTTTTTTAATAATAACTGACGTTTATTTGGCTCTTTAGAGTTTGCATAGAACACACATATGTTAACTATATATATATATATATATATATATATATATATATATATATCAATGAACATTTATTAAGCACCAAATATGTTCCAGGAAGGGCAGCTGTTGGGGCAGTGGTTAGAAAACTGCCATGAAATAAGGAAGACCTGAGTTCAGATTTGAGTTCAGACACTTACTAGCTAGCTATGTGACCCTGGTCAAGTCACTTTAACTTTGGTTGATTTCAAAAAGAATTTAATGAGTATCTACCATGAGCAAGACAATGAGGCATCTAAACTTTCATTGTCTTCTGTATATTTACAAAAATACCAATAAAGCAAGGCAGAATAAGCTATGTTCTACAAGTGGGACATAAAGTTTCAAGGATCCAAAGAAGAGACATCACATACAATTAGATTATCAAGAAGACTTTGTACAGGAGGTGGCATATGAGTTGAGAATTAAAGGACTGGTCTAACTTTGCCAGCAAAGAAAGTCTCAAAGTTAAAGGGAATAGTTGGAGGAAAAAACTTCATTTGGAGAAAGTTTAATATATTTCTAATAAAATGCAAGAAGTTGGGCTTGATTTAATCATGGGTTAAAGGGTAGAAAATAGTGAGACAAACTTAAAATAAAGTAAGATTCAAGTCAATCCCTTAGGCATAAAGGTTATGATTTTATGTAGGCAGGATAATACAATTAAAAAATAATGGGGGGGTGACATGATTATCAGAATTGTAACAGGGAATGATGAGAAAAACTGCCTTGTGCAACAAATTTAGAGGAGGGAATTTTTAATTGATGATTTTTAAGACTGTGTAATTTTAAAATATGTAAAAGTTATGTTTTTACAACACATGCACTCCTTCAAGTGCATAAAATCATTAAATTTTTCCACCCAATTAACCAGGCTACTTCATTAAAATAGGAACCTCTGAGATGGTAGAAATTATTAATAATGCCCTTCATCAAACATTTAGAGTAACTCATTTCCTTTCCACCTTTTCTGAATTTGTCTTAAGTAACGTAAATCTGTCTTATTTGGAGAGAGTAGAAAAAGAACTAGACTGAAAATCAGCAGACCTGGGCTCTAGTCCTATTTCTGACTAGACTTGTTTACATCTTAAATCAAAGAATGAATTTAAAAATACATTACTTGCCTTCACAAATGCCAAAAATCATGATTCTTTAGGGAGGTTAACCTAAGAGGTGCAAGGCATAGGATTGTGCAGCATGAATTGAAAAGAGCAGAGAATGAAACTTCTGAAGTTTCACAGAACAGGCTCTTTAAGCTACTATTTAAATGTGCCTTAAGTGACTGGTATATTAATCCAAGCTATTGATGACTGATAATGGCTTAATGTCCAATGCTTTCAAATTAATACGGGATAAGGAATTCCTGGGGGCCAATGTGTTCGTACAAAAATAATGAATTTCTGGTGGTTGGGATTTATAGCATATCATGATAAAAAAAAAAAAAGAGCAGGGGGTGGCTAGGTGGCAAAGTGGATAAAGCACCTGCCCTGGAGTCAGGAGTACCTGGGTTCAAATCCTGTCTCAGACACTTAACAATTACCTAGCTGTGTGGCCTTGGGCAAGCCACTTAACCCCATTTGCCTTGCAAAAACCTAAAAAAAAATAAAATAAAAAAGGAGTTCTTTTAGATTGGTTGATGTTCAGCCCCCCCCCCCCAAGTTATATGTAAAAGAATCTATTTCCCTGATCAGTGCATCTCCAAATCAAGAATCTGGACAAAGAGGTGAAAAAGATTTTAGAGATCATACCTATTGATCTCAGTTCTTGTCTTTAGTAATGAACTTTAAAAAAATTAAAGTGTCAATGATGCTATACTCCAGGGGAGTCAAAAGCACTCAGGTGAGACTAAGAATCACTATAGGAAGATTATATACAAAGTGGTTCATGTTAGTGCTCATTGACGTTCCATCATAGTGAAATGTCTAATTAAATTTCTAATAAAAAATTTTCTTTTATCATTGCATTGGCTCAAGGACCTTCCTATATTTAGTTCTAATGAAATCAAAATGAAAGCAGACCCATTCTCTTTACTAGAGGTTGGAATTTTAAATTTTTGACACATGTATGCCATATGGTACTACCTCTAGAGTGCCCTCTAAATATGATATAGTAGCATTTAATTGGTCCTAACTTCTTAAAGCCTATGACAATTGGACACAAACTCTAGAAGGTCCTATCAGACTGGGAAGTCTCACATTACAGATTTAACAACTAGACTATGTCTTAGTACCAGATACTCAGAGACTCCTTGATAAAAGAATGCTCATCCAGTAATGGTTTTCCTTTCTTTTCTTTCTTTCTTTTCTTTTTTACTTCCTTCTTTCATTTTCTTTCTTTCTTTCTTCCTTCCTTTTTCTTTCTTCCATTTCCTTTTTCTTCCTTCCTTTCTTCCTTTCTTTGAATCTGTTAAGATGGTGCTTCCTTTTAATGTTTATTCATTTCTCCTCCAAGAATATGAAAATTCACTTTTAAAAACTTTATAATTTATTGATATGATCAGATAACACAGAAAACTCAGGAAAGAGTTTTTAAAAAGAGTTTTATAAAGCTAGCTATAATAGCACTGCAGGTAGGTGGTGAAGTGATATAGCACTTGACCTAGATAAAGGAAGACCTAGGTTTAAATCCTCCCTTAGACACTTTCTAGATAAATGAGACTAACCAAGAGACTGACCAAATGAGACTTATTTTAATTCTCTAAACCTCAGTGTCCTGAATTTTATAATGAGATCAAATGAGATAAGATGTTTAAAGCACTTTAAAACTGAAAGTGCTATATAATTACTAAAACAATAATATTATCAGAGAAATTCCTCTTTTCTGTAATTTCCTTCCTTATTCTTGACCTAAGAGATGAAAAGGAAAAGGACAAGTGTAGAAAATTGAATGTGAGATTCTGCATAGAGAAGAAACTATAGAACGAATAATGGTAATAACATTTTATAACATTTTTAGAATTTAAAAACACTTTACAAAGTAAATTGTGATCATTTAATCCTACTAGCCACCCTGGGAACTAGGTGTTCTTTTTTATATTTATCCCCATTTTATTTTTGTTTAGTCTATGAGTCATGCCCAACTTTCCATGACCTCATCTGAGGTTTTCTTGGCAAAGATACTGGAGTCTTTTGCTATTTCATTCTCCAGTTTATTTACAGAAGAGAAAACTGAGACAAACAAGGTTAAGTGACTTGCCCAGGATCACACAGCTAGTAAGTGTCTGAGACCTCATTTGAACTGAGGTCCTCTGAACACCAAAGTCTGCATTCTATCCACTATAGCACCTATCTATCCCCATGTTATAGATGCAGAACCTGAGGCAGAGAGAAGTTTTGATACTCATCCAGAATCACACATCTAGTAAATTTCTAAAGCCAGATTTGAAATCAGGTTTTCCTAACTCTTGTCCCAGTGGTATATCCTCTGTACCACCAAGCTTTCTCATGATCTTAGGCAGCTGTTGCTAGCTCAGTGTCAATCCAATGCCCATTTCTAATCTACTCCTCCTCTGCTTCTTCAACTCTGTTCTGAGTCACTGAATGGCTTCATTAAGAGACCTCAGTCCTTATCCCCAACTCTGCTCCACAGGCAGGGCAGCAGTTCCTGGGTCACCCACCGCATTCCCAACCGCCCAGTGGGAACAGTTAACATGGAATCCCAAAATGGATATCTCTTTCTCTCCAAGATTCAGGTCCACAAAAATATCTGGGTGGAAGACTCTCAAAAACCAAAGAAATAATCTAAGGATTCTTGTTCTTCAGTAGTAGATTTTCAGGACTGAATCATCTAGCTCATTTGATTTCCATTTCTTCTCCTAATTGAGTTTGACAAATACAGAATTGAGAGCATGAGGGGGAATGTCAAACAAAAATGTTTAACAGAAACTCATAAAAATGGGACCTGTAATTCACAAGAAAAACACTATTTAACTGAAAATATTTATTATTTTTTAAATTTACTTTGAATCAATCAAGAATTTTTAATTATTTAATTTACAAGAAAAACACTTTTTTAACTGAAATGATTATTTTTAAATTTTACTTTGAATCATTCTGGAGTTAGGAAAATTTGATACCAAATCTGGCCTTAGTAATTTACTAGCTGCTTGAGAGAGATAGAGTTTTAAAACATCTGTCTTAATTGTTCAATATGCCTGATCCAGTGCTTAATTTGTCAGTTACACTGACATTCCCCTTCCCTAAAGTGTTTTAGTTAAAGATGTTTTCTTGTTCCTTTGATTTAGTCTTCAATTAGAGTTCACTAACATCTTCCTTCTAATTGCTCTGTGGACAATTATCCCTAAAGCATCAGAAACTTTCTAAATTTGGCACTTTTCATTTTTCAACTTTAAATTGCTTTGAGACTTTCCCTTGGGCAATGACTGCTTAACAAATATTTATTGTGATCTATCTGTGAGAGACTTGCATTATATGAAATGTATGCACACTCTCAATTTCAGAAATTGTTCTATGATAATTTGAAAGAAGCAAGGCATCTCTTTGAAACGGTGAAAATAATTCCTCCAATCTCCAGGTAAACTTTGTAGATAATGATCAGATAAGACACTGAATTTTTTTATTTTCTGATGATAGCTATGCCAGAGTTTGGTTATATAGATTATGAATAGCCTGAGTTATAATAGTATAACCTATAATTATTTTACATGTCAATATTTGTGCCAAGTAAATAATTCATTATTTACTCATTTTCCAGAATTGTAGCTATTTCCTATCTTTAAGGATCTGTTTAGAAGGGCTTATATATAGCAAGAATTCATTGTTGTTACAGATGTAGTAATCTCATGCAAAATTTAGAAACAATAATTATATATAAATAATAATGAGGATATTGCATAAATATAATATATTAAATATGACAAAATATATTCATTATCATAATTTATAATAACTAGAATTTCTATAGTGCTTTAAGGCTTACAAAGTATATATGTTAACTCATTTGATCCTCACAAAAAACCCCTTGAAATAGTGGTATAATTATCTTGATTTTACATATGAGGGATCTGAGGTTGAAAGGTATTAAATGACTTTCTTGGAATCACAGATATCTAAAGCAAGATTTGACCTCAGAACTTACCTCTCAAGTTTCATGGTCTTTCCACTGTATCAAGTAGTTGAAGAAATATAATTTATTTAAATGTTATAAATATTGTACAGTTGAAGAAGTAGGCTATAGGAAAACAATGTTTAGTGAATATCTACTATATAAAAAGCTTAGTACGTAGGTGCAGTTAGGTGACCAATGAATAGAGCATCAGTTCTAGAGTTTGGAGGAATTGAATTTAAATCCAGCCTTAGACACTTGCTACTTAACTAGTTGTGTGGCCTTGGGTAAGTCATTTAACCCCATTGCCTTGCCAGGAAAAAAAAGAGTGAAAAAAAGTTAGAGGACGGCTAGGTGGCACAGTAGATAGAGCACTGGCCTTGGAGTCAGGAGGACCTGAGTTCAAATCTAACCTCAAACACTTAATAATTACCTAGCTGTGTGGCCTTGGGCAAGCCACTTAACCCCATTGCTTTGCAAAATCAAACAAAAAAGTTAGGGCAGAAGGATAACACAGTATGTAAAAGGCTGGGACTAGAATCAGGAAGGCTCATCTTCCTGGGTTCAAATTTGGCTTCAGATCCTTATGAGCTGTGTGATCATGGACAAATCATTTAACCCTGTTTGCTTAAGTTTCTTCACCTATAAAAAGGAGATGGAGAAAGAAATGGCAAACCACTCTAGTATCCCTACCAATGGGGTTGTGAAATGTTGAACATGATAGAAAAAAGATTGAACAATAACAAAATACACACGGGTTGATGTTAGAAATGTCTTTTGTCACGAAACAGCAAACAAATTACCTTACCTATATATTTAGAGCAAACCATGTCACAAAAACCCAGCAAAAAGAAAGTAAAGAGGAGCTGAAGGTGACTGACAGAATAAAATCCTGCAAAGAAATCAAGGAGGATCAGGATTGAGAAAGGTCTTTAAGGGGAGAATCTTATCAGAGGGAGAAAATCCTAAAGAGACATATCAGAGCTTGAACCTGATTGAACAAGTGACTACAGAATTCAGGGTAAGATATTATGGATGGGGAAAAATGCAGAAAATATGATCCAAGTAGTTGGTAATTTTTATTTATTATTCTTGATACTACTTAGCATATATCAATTTATGTGTCTAGTACATGCATTCTATATAGAGGCAGCATGGCATATTTTGTCAGAATATTGAGTTTATAGTCTGAATGACCTGGGTTCCTAGCCTACTTCTGAAATCAGTAGTGTACACTGGTCAAATCATTTAACCTCTACCTTACTGACTTCCACATATCCCAAAATCTAGCCACACTGGCCAATCTTCTGGTCCTCCCATGAGACCCTCCATGAGCAACTCACTGTTACTCATGACTAGAATGCTCTGCCCCAGTTATCTTTGCCTCTCACTTTCTCTATATCCCTCAAAAATATGACCTGCAAAGGACCATTCTTTGTTCTCCCAATTTAGGTTACCTCCATTTAGATTACCTTTGTCCATTTTATACACATCTTCTATAAACTTAGTTATTTACATGTTATCCCCCCATTATAATGTATACTCCTTGAGGGAAAGAATCATTTTTGCCTTTTTTGTATCTTTTTTTAAATCACATTAGCCAAAAGTTTATCTATTTTATTTATTTTTTATAAAACCAGCTGATTATTAGTTCAATAGATTTCTTAGTTTCACTTTTAATAATTTCTTCTTTGATTTTCAGAATTTATAATTTAGTATTTAATTGAGGACTTTTAATTTGTTCTTTTTCCAGCTTTTTTTTAGTTGCATGCACAATTTTAGTTCATTGATCTATTTCTCTATTTTTTTCATATAATATTTTAGAGATATAAAATTTCTCCTAAAATCTGCTTTGACTGCATCCTGCAAGTTTGGTATGATATTTCATCATTGCTATTGTCTTGCATAAAATTGTTGATTATTTCTATGTTTTATTATTTAATCCGTCCTTTTTTTTGCAAGGCATTAAGTGACTTGCCCAAGGTCACACAGCTAGGTAATTATTAAGTGTCTGAAACTGGATTTGAACTCAGGTACTCCTGACTCCAGGGCCGGTGCTCTATCTACTGTGCCACCTAGCTACCCTTAATCCACCCTTTCTTTAAAATTGGGTTATTTAGTTTTAAATTAATCTTTAGTTTATCTTTCCATGGTTTTTTATTACATGTAATTTTATTGTATTATCTGAAAAGGATGAATTTAATATTCCTTCCTTTCTGCATTTGATTATGAGGTTTTTATGTTCTAGGACATGGTGAATTTTTTTGTAGCTCATGTACTGCAAAGAGAAAGTTATATTCCTTTCTATTTATATTCAAATTTTCTTCAGTTGTCTATCATATCTAAGTTTTCTAAAGTTTTATTCACCTTCTTAACTTGCTTCTTTTTTATTTTGTGATGAGATTTGTCTAATTCTGAGAGAGGTAGATTGAGGTCCCCCACTATTGTAGCTTTTCTGTCTGTGTCTCCCTGTAACTTCTTTAGCTTCTCCTCTAAGAATTTGGATGCTATACTACTTGGTGCATATATGTTTAATATTGATATTACTTTATTCCCCATGGTATCTTTAAAAAGATGTAGTTTCCTTCCATATCCCTTTTATAGAGATCTCTTTTTGCTTTTGCTTTGAGATCAGGATTGCTACCCCCAATTTCTTAATTTCAGATCTCTCTGCTTCAAGTGTATTTCTTGTAAACAACATATTGTAGAATAACCATTCTGCTATCTACTTTTATTTTATGGGAGAGTTCATCCCATTCACATTTTCAGTTATGATTACTAACTCTATATTTCCTCCATGCTATCTTATCCCTGTTTGTTTCCTAACTTTTTCCCCTCCTAACCAATGTTTTGCTTCTGATTGCTGCCTCTCAGTCAGTCCTTCTTTCTATCTGTCCTCTTCCCATTCTTTCTCCCTTTCTCCTTTTACTTTACTTTTTCATATTTTACTTTAACTGTAACTTTAACTGTACCTCTACTTTTCTTTTATCCTCCCTTTTATCAGTCCCTTCTTCCCCTATCTTTCCTCTTTCCACATCCCTTCCTCCCCTATTCTGCCACTTCCCTGTAGGGAATATATGTTGGGAAAGTATGCTATTCGCTCTTTGGATCAAATCTATAGAAAGTAAGATTCATTCACTGTTCGGAAACTCCTTTTTTCCCTCTACTACAATAGAACATTGTACTTCGTCATGTGTTATTTATCCTCTAATACCTTGCCTTCTCCAAATATAATCCTTCTTTTCATATCTTGGTGGTTTCAAATCTGTTTTGTAACTACAACCTCTGTCAAGATATATTCCTTTTGGGGCAGCTAGGTGGCACAGTAGAGAGAGCACTGGCCCTGGAGTCAGGTGGTCCTGAGTTCAAATCCATTCTCAGACACATAATAATTACCTAGCTGTGTGACCTTGTGCAAGTCACTTAACCCTGCTGCTTTGCCAAAAAAAGAAGATGTATTCCTTTTCTCTTTCTTGTTAGAAGTACAATTCTCAAGGGTTGTTTGATTGATTGATTTATAAGCATCATTATCTTAGTCACTTCATATCCACAACCTCTATCTAAGTATACTTCCATCAATTATCTCATTAGAAAAACAATTCTCAAGAGCCATAAACATCATCAAATTATAATCAGTTTGTCCCACACCTTCTTTCTAGGTACCCTCTATAGAAATATAACCCTTATAAGCTAAAGTATCATGTGAAACAAAATTACTTCATAATTTATTTATATCCTTCCTCTAAGTATACTTCCTCCAACTATATTCAACCCTTATAAGTTAAAGTATCAGCTAAAGCATCATCACTTTCATGATTAATTTATTCCCAAAATCAATCTCTCTATCTATCTCTGTAAATATTTTTTTCTTTTAACTATTGTAAGAAAAATATAATTCTCAAGAGTTCCAAGAATTGTCTTCCCATGAAGAGAAGATGGCTTGATGCTATTGACTATTTTCCTTTCCATTTACCTTTTTACATAACTCTTGAGCCTTATATTTGAAGATTGAATTTTCAGTTCAGTTCTTGTCTTTTTATTAGTTAAGTTTAAAATTTCTCTTTTTTTTCCTTCAAAGTCCATCTTTTCCCCTGAAAGTATATGCTGAATTTTGCAGGATAGTTGATTCTTGTTTTAATCCCAATTCCTTTGACCTCTAGAATATCATATTCAAGGTCCTCTCATCCGTTAATGTTGAAAGTGATAAGGCCTGCATAATCCTAACTGTGATTACTTAGTATTTAAATGTCTTCTTATTGGTTATCTGCAGTATTTTCTCCATTAACTGAGAATTTTGAAATCTGGCTACAATACTCCTTAGAATTTTTATTCTGGGATCTCTCTCTGAAAGTAGATTCTTTTGGTAGATTCTTTTTTAGAACTATTTTCTGTTCTTATTCTAGGATATTAGGACAGTTTTCCATGATAATTTCCTGCAAGATATTGTCAAGCTCTTTTTTGATTGAAGCTTTCAGATAGATCAATTATTTGTAAATTATATTTTCTCGATCCATTTCCAGGGTCATTTTTCCTAAAAGACACTTAATATTTTCTTATATTTTTTCAACACTTTGTTTTTGTTTGATATAACCTTGTTGTTTCATGGAGTCATTAGTTTCCTTTGTCCAGTTTTAGGGTTTTGCTTTCTTCAGTAAGTTTTTATATTTCCTTTTCCATTTGTTATTTTTACTTTAAAGTAGTAGGTTTCCTTTTGCATTCAACCAATTTTACTTTTAAAAGCATTGCTTTTTTCAGTCAATTTTTTATAGTTGTCCTGCATAACTCTCATTTCTTTTCTCCATTTTCCTCTTCCTCTCTTCTTTGATTTTTTAAAATTCTTTCTGAGGTCTTTAACAAGGTTTTTTGGATTTGAAAGCAATCCATTACTCCCTTTGAGGCTTCACATATAGGCATTTTGTTGCTGCTTTCCTCCTCTGAGATGACATTTTTCTCATCCATATCAGACTTGTACCCATATCTGATTATCACTCTTTAGGTTTTTGTTTGTTTTTTTTGCTCAGTCTGATAGTTGAGCTCTGCTTTTTGGACACAAGAGTCATAATCCTAAACTTTTTGTACTCAGGCTGCAGGTCTGGTCCCTGGTTTAACACTTGATAACAGCATTGTTTATGATTTCTTTCAGGTCTTTCTGGTTTGCTAGAATTATCCAACCCAGTTTTGCCTGTTTCCTTAGTACTTCTGGACTGAAACTTGTCTTCCAAGATGGGATAGGGATCACTGATGCTCACCATTGTACTGCTAGCTTGCTAAGCAATACCTGAACTATATTGTGGCTAAGAGCTTCCTGCTGGTTTCCCAGCACCCCTGATTAACTGGACTGTACTTCCCCTTTAATCCACTTGAGAATAATTTTTTCTCAAGTTTTTCCATGTTATCTTGAATTGAGAATTTGTTTTACTCTGGTTTGTTTTATGGATTCTATTGCCTTGGAGACTTTATTAAAAGTTATTTTGGGAAGAGTTTCGGAGATTCCTAGCTTTGCACCACTCTCTTGGCTTCACCTCCAGAATGTAAACTTCTTGAAAACAGGTTCAATTTCATTTTTGTCTTAGCATCTGCAGTGCTAGAACAGTACTTGCCCATAGTTGGTACTTAATAAATGTATACTCAAAAGAATTGTTAAGGAAAAACATTAGTAAAATCACACAAAAAATCCTTCTCTTGATTATTTATTGTTTTCTTTCATTCCCTAGTGAGCTCTACACAGGTGAAAGAGAATTAGATATTACTCTTTGAAAGTCATGGCAAGAATGAATCAAATCCTGAAAACTGAAGTCAACAATGGAGACATACACTTCTGCACTTGCTGGGTTCATGTAGATTGATGAAGATAAAAAATAATTCTTTGATCATTTAGATCCTGCTTCCTACTAAGAAAAGACATTCCTCATTGTAATCAGGAATTAAAATAATTTCAAACTAAGTTCCTTAGTAACAAACTAGAGACATGAATGTTGGAAGTCTTTATCATATTTGAGTGAAGAATAAAAGCATTTTACATTATTTATTTTCATGAACTCCTGCAAAGTGAAGAAATGGAAAGAATAAATAAAACATTTGTGACTGAATTTCTTCTTCTAGGACTTTCGGGCTATCCAAGATTTGAAATCATTTACTTTGTTCTAATTCTAGTGATGTATATAGTAATCCTGTTTGGCAATGGTGTCCTCATTATAGCAAGTATATTTGATACTCACCTTCACACCCCTATGTACTTTTTCCTTAGTAACCTCTCCTTCTTGGACATCTGTTACACATCCACTTCTATACCCCCAACACTGGTTAGTCTCTTAACTAAGAAAAAAAATATCTCCTTTGTAGGATGTGTAGTACAGATGTTCCTTGGCTTTGCCATGGGAGCAACTGAATGTTTGCTCTTGGGTATGATGGCATTCGATCGTTATGTGGCCATCTGCAACCCTCTAAGATATCCCATCATCATGAACAAAATTGTATATGTACTGATGGCTTCAGTGTCCTGGTTATCAGGAGGGATCAACTCAGTAATACAAACAACTCTTGCCATGCAGTTACCTTTCTGTGGGAATAATGTCATCAATCATTTCACATGTGAGATCCTAGCAGTCTTAAAATTAGCCTGTGCTGATATATCCCTCAATGTGATTAGTATGATGGTTGCCAACATGATCTTTCTGGTTCTACCAATGCTGGTGATTTTTTTCTCCTATATGTTTATCCTCTACACCATTCTGAGGATGAATTCAGCCAAGGGAAGGCGAAAAGCCTTCTCCACATGCTCAGCCCACCTGACAGTGGTGGTCATATTTTTTGGGACCATCTTATTCATGTATGCAAAACCCAAATCACAGGACCCTCTTGGAGAAGACAAGTTACAAGCAACAGACAAACTCATTTCCTTGTTTTATGGTGTGGTCACTCCTATGTTGAACCCCATCATCTATAGCCTTCGGAACAAGGATGTGAAAACTGCAGTGAGAAATTTGCTCAGTCAAAAGTCCTCCTCTCAATGAAACTTCTAAAGCCTGAATCATTGTCAGGGATCTCATAGTAACCTGATTTACTAATAACTAAAAAATATTATGCAGTCCTCTGCATATATATATATATATATATATATATATATATATATATATATATATATATAATATAACTGGGATGAATCTTTATAAAGGAGACCAAAGATTTACATAGTACTGGTACAAAAAATGTGTGCTATACTTAAAATAAAACAAGTAATTTGAGTCTGGCATTACTCCTTTATGTAACAGAGACATCACCCACAGCGATATAAAAGCCATGAGGGCATTCTAGGATTCTAGGGAGGAAGCCATGATCTTAAAACTGACTTTATTTATCCCACTGACTTCAGACCAACTAAGATTGCCTAGAACTTTTTTCACAATCCAATATTTTTTTAAATTTCCATGGAGCTCCAACTAATTAGAAATCTTTTATCTGGGATGGAGGTAAAAGACAACAATCATAGCTATCAGCACAAACCATGAATTACTTAATCAGGGATCAGTGCACTAAAGTAAAGAGATACAAGAGGGGTCAATTTTGAGAGAGCAAAGGGAGCAAGACAATCCCATAGTATCTAAAACAATATCTGAAAGGGCATTTCTCAGTAGATAAGTCCAGGTTGGATGCTGGGAATCTCTCAGGAAGTGTAGGGATGGTTGTTGCTATTGTTGTTATTGTTGATTCTTTATTTTTTGAAGAAAATGAATAATGAGATGATAATTTGACTTAGTCCTAAATTGTATTTAAGTGAGGCAGAATTGCACAATCATCAACCTCACTCTTCCTTCCATAGTTCTCAAAATCAAGAAGCAAGACAAAAGTCAGGATAGCTGACAATTTGACTAGGACTTTAAATCATTTTTGCTATCTCATAAACATCAATCTATGAATTAAATTCATGGAGTAAGGAGGGTTGTGAAGTTCTCACTTGCTGGTGTGAGTATAATAATGCAAAATGTTTCCTGACTACAGAAAATGAATACATTATACCCTTCTTGTTTATAATTTAATTAAAAATTCCTCCTTAAGGACTCAAAGGAACTTTTTTTAAGCTTCAAAAATAAATACAAGCTTTTCTTAGTACCTGGTTCAGATATTCTTTGAAGAGATTCTAACTGGTAAATGGGGCCAAAAAGTCAACAGTTAAATCAAGCAAATTTGCACATATTTAGTCATATCTTCAGGAAAAATTATATTGCCCCTGAAGTAGATGATATATTTTAGCAAAATAATTAGTAATACTTGTACAAAAAGAATTGTCCAAAATAATTATTCTTCTTAAAATGTTATTCTGAGAAATCACCACAGTGAGTAGATAAAAGTTTGTTGGTCATTCCAATTTCATCACATACTAGTTATGTTACTTTGGGAAGATCATTTTATTCATTATGGCCCTAGTTTCTTCATCTGTGAAATAGGGGGGATTGGAATTATTACATCTATGATATAGTTCTACTCAAATGTGATAGTACTCTATTCTTAATTTTTTGAAGAAAAAACTTTTTTCCCATTTAAAGTTTTTCATCTTCTTACTTTAATACTTCAAAAGAACTATGATTTCATCAGTGTAGTTTACTCAGGTTAAACTCCTCATATTCATTGTTGGTTTTATGAATTGTTATATAAAATTCTTCATCTGATTTGTCACTGAATTCAATTCAGCAAATATTTATTAAGTTCTTGCTAAATAGAGGTAGCATGGTGAGATGAAAAGACAGTCAGCCTCAGTCAGGACTCAAATCTTTGACTTTGACATTGGGCCATCCTGATCAACTCATTTAAATTTTCCTTGTCCCCAGTCATCTCCCTAAAACTATAAATTGCAGTGGGATTGCTGAACTGCCTTAATAGAGAGATTTCCTAACTGAGGCCCTTATGAATAAAGATTTCATTTTAATATAGATGAAATCATGATTAATTTTTTTATTATATTGGCCACTTCACTAAACCCTGAGGATATAAGAGAATACAAAGATCCAACCAGCCCCTGATTTCAATATGTTATTTTTCTGCCAAGTTTATATTCATCTGCTGTTCAACCTTTTGGTAACAAACATCTCCAATTTTATCTACACTGGTCCTCAGATGCCTGGCACTGTATGCTATTGGGTTTATACTTGAAGCCTTTCCAGATTTGTAGAACCTACCAAAAAGTTTTTGTAGCAATATTTTAGAAAAATACTAGTAATTTTTTCTCTTTCAGTCAAAATATCATATACATTAATTATGCTTGATTTCTTATTTGCAATCATATCCTGCTAAAGTCAGAAATTCAGTCAAATTTAAAACACAAAAACAAAAACAGAAGACTGAAAAAGTCAGAATGAATGTCTATCTTCTGATTGCTTCAGAAGAATTTTAACTGTTCAGAGGATTACTGACACAGAATTTTCCTTCTCCCTGTTCATAAGTATTTTCATTCCCTAAGTTGTCTTAAATTTGTAGCTCATCATTCCTTACTGTCATGCCATTCCTAAAATGTACATTTTCTGATTTGAGATTTATAATTGCTTTATAAAGTAGGCAAGTTAGATATTATTATGCCCATTTCATAGATCGCCTAACATTTACTAGATTACAAGTTGCATTATCTCTTTTACAGTTAAGGCAATTGAAGATAACTAGTGTTAAATTACAGGTTACATTACTTCCCCAAATTTACAGATAATAAAATATGAATAATTAAAGTCAAATAATAGATTTCACTATTCGTTCTATTTTACAAATAGTAAAATTGAAAATAATTAGGCTACCTGCATATCATATGACCTTACTTGTTAGACATTTAACATGGACTATAGTGGTAATTCTTCAGTAAAGACATGTACTAAGAATTCTGCTATAGTCTGCTATAGGTTTCCATTATCACTACTGTTGTTCAATATTGTATTAGAAATGTTAGCTTTGGGGGCAGCTAGGGGGTGCAGTGGATAAAGCACCAACCCTGGAGTCAGGAGGATCTGAATTCACATTCTTTTTCAGACACTTGATACCTACTTAGCTGTGTGACCTTGAGCTAGTCACTTAACCCCACTCCTTGCAAAAACAAAAGCAAAGCACAACAAAAAAAAAAAACAATAAACAGTAAGAGAAGAAAAAGAAATTGAAGGAATCACAATTGATAATGAAGAAGCAAAACTCTCACTTTATGCAGATATGTTATATTTAGAGAACCTTAGAAAATCATCTATAAAACTACTTGAAAATTGGCAACTTTATCAAATATAAAATAGACTCATATAAATCAATAGCATTTCTTTATATTACTAATGTTATATTGCTTTATATTACTAACAAGACAACAGCCAAGAGATAAAGAATTCCATTTAAATTAACTGTAGACAACATAAAATATTTGGGAATTTACCTACCAAGGCAAACTCAGGAACTATTAAAACAACCATAAAACACTTTTCACACAAGTAAATTCAAATCCAAGTAACTGGGTCAATTGCTCAAGGGTAAGTAGAGCTAGTATGATAAAAATGTCAATTCTGCCTAAATTAAATTACTTAATCAGTGTCATACCAATATTGAGTGAGAAAAATTAGTATCTAGATTCATATAGAGGAACAAAAGGTCAAGAATTTAAAGGAATTAATGGGGAAAAATGCAAAGGAAGGCAACCTAGTCATACACGATCTAAAATTATGTTAAAAAACATCAGCCATGAAAACTGTTTGGTATTGGCTAAGAAAAAGAGTGGTAGATCAGTGGAATAGATTAGGTACAAAAGAAACAGTAGTAAATGACTACAATAATCTGCTGTTTGATAAACACAGATTCCATTTTGATAAAAAGCTGCTGGAAAAACTGGAAAATAATGACAGAAACAAGGTATAGACTAACATCTCACACTCTATATCAAAATAAGATAAAAAATGGGTATAATATTAAGACATAAAAGTGATATCATAAGCCAATTAAGAGAACAAGGAATAGTTTATCTATCAGATCTATGTAAAGGGGTACAGTTTATGACTACAGAAAAGATAGAGAACATGATACATGCAAAATGAATAATTTTGACTACATAAATTGAAAAGTTTTTCCACAAACAAAACCACTGCAAGCAAAATTTTAAAAAAGGCAGCAAGGTAGGAAGCAATTTTTACAACTAATGTTTCTGATAAAGGACATATTTCTAAAATATATAGAGAACTGAGTCAAATATATAAGTCATTACCTAATTGATGAATGGTCAAAGAATTTGAAAAGAAAATTGTCAGATAAAGAAATTAAAGCTCTCTATACTCAAATGAAAAATGCTCTAAATCATTATTGATTAGAGAAATGCAAATTAAAACAGCTCTGAGGTAGCACTTCAAACATTGACCATTATGACTAAAAAGGAAATTGATCAATGTTGGAGGAAATTTGGGAAAACTGGGACACTAATGAATTGTTGGTGGAGTTGTGAATTGATTCTGGAGAGTAATTTGGAATTACACCAAAGGTCAATAAAACTGTATTCTTGCAATACCACTGAATCACAAAGATATCATGAAAAAGGATTAAAAAACCCACAGCTCTTTTTGTACTGGCAATGAATTGGAAATTAATAGGATACCCATCATTTGGGGAATGGTTGAATAAACTGTGGTACATGAATGGATGGGACACCTTTGTTCTATAATAAATCATGAAGGATGGGACTTCAGAATAACCTGGAAAGATTTGCATGAACTAAAACTGAGTGAAGTGAGCATAACCAGAAGAACATTATACACACTAACAGCAACATTGGGTGATGATCAACTGTGATGGACTTGTCCATTTCAGCATTACAATAATCAAGGACAATTAAAAGACATGATAGGAAAAAACATCCATATCCAGAAAAGGAACTGTGGAATTTAACTGCAGAGTAATGCTTACAATCTTCAATTTTTAAAAGTTGTCTTATCTATTATTTTGTAGCTCTACATTTTTTAAAATTTTGATTTGATTCTTCTTTCGCAACATGATTAATATAGATCTATGTTTAGCATGGTTATACATATATGGTCTATATTAGATTGCTTTCTTTGAGGGGGAAGGGACAAAGGAAGGGAGAGAGGAAGAAAAATGTAAAACTCAAAATCTTGCAAAACAAGGATTGGTGAAAACTACTATTGCATATAGTTGGAAAAACCAATAAATAACTTTTTTTTAAAAAAAGATTCTTCTGCTTTATTCTTTCTTCATCATTTTTTAAGTCTAGACAATCATTAAATCAGGTTTGATGGTTTGCTTCTTAGGACTTTACCCAGAATACATTGTCTGACCCTAAAGAAGAACAAATGTCAAAATCCTACCATCCTTGACAGGTTGATGATGGCCATGTCTAAAATTGCTCTTTTAAAAAAAATAGCCTTGAATACAGAATTCTTACTTCAATGCTCAGGACCAAAGATAGCTACTGTCATCTTCATAGTTTTCAGGAAGAACTGCTTCCATTCACAATGATTTTGCATAAAGAGTTAAAATAAGAGAGTTTTTGCTGAGAGTGCTAATTGTTGGATTAAAAATGCAGCCATGCTGATTAGTATGAGTTTATGAACTCACATGCCCAAGGACCACAAGAAACTAGGATTATTCATGATGGCACTAAGGTATAGGGAAGGGAGATTTAGGAAGCACTGTGAATATGATCCATGACTGGACATCTAGTACATACAACATTCCTAGAACCAATCACAGTAGGAAATAAGATAGATTGGTATCCAATTTTTAGGCTGCTCAGATAAACCAAGATCTCATTAAGTATATAAAAAGTCTATGTGAATATGTCCTGTCCAAAAAATTAAAATGATGCATCTTTATGAAATAAATAAATAAAAATAAACTCCTTTGTACTAGCCATTAAAATTACTTTATTTATAACTTTGCATGCTTTCAAGGATTTTTGAGTCCCTAAACTAAATAGGAGTTCTGAGGATGTAGAAAATAATATTTTGTATCTTGAGGTAAAGTCTCCCAGAGACCCAATTAATCTCCCTTGAATTATCTCCAGTACTTTAATTATTCATTCATGCTAAGTTACTACTTCTAGAAGGTAGATTGGTAGTAACTAAATGTATTTCATATTTACTTTTTTCAGGGAAAGATCTAAGATTTTAGGGAAAGTGTTTTTTGAGTCTTCTCTCTTATCCCTCACATGATTAAATTATTTGGGAACTAAATATTTACTTAAATATAGTATATACTTGTTAATTATATATTATTATTCAGTGGCATATCTTTTAAATTGAGGGGGTTGCAGTGCTAAAGCCTATATTGGAAGTCCAATTAATCTTGTGGACCCCTTTACCAAATGATGTTTATAATGCATAAAATAAAATACATAAACAGTCATATTGAAATAGTTATCAAAATATTTTATAAAAATTGAGTTCAGAAACTATAAAATAAAACTCACTATTTTAGAGTATTTAATTTAAAATACATTTCAGGGGCAGCTAGGTGGTGCAGTGGATAGCACATGGGCCCTGGAGTCAGGAGTACCTGAGTTCAAATCTGGCTTCAGACATTTATTATCTAGCTGTGTGGCCTTGGGCAAGCCACTTAACCCCATTGCCTTGTAAAAAACTAAAAAAAATACATTTTGACTAGTGATTTGAATATAAAAATATGAATCTTGATGTTGGGGTTAAAACCTAGTACCAAAGTCTCTTATTTCCATTACTTGAACCTATGGGAAGGAAACTTCAATATACATGAAAAGAATAGGTTTTTACTGAGTCTAAATCATTTTCTGAAATTGCTTTATAGCTTGCAATTGGATAGAAGTAACTAATGGAGAAGGAAGTTTTTCCCTTACAAAAAATGCTCCTGCATCAGTGATGGTCTTTTTGACACTTTGTTGTTTCCACAAACATCTCAAAAGCAACATTTCTTTTTTTTTCTTTTTTTTTTCAATTACATGCAAAGGTAGCTTTCAACATTCATCCATTTGCAAGTTTTAAGAGCATCAATGTCTAAAATTGTTTGTATTTACCAAATGAATAGTGTATAACAGAGCTAGGAAGAATCTTAGAGTTGATTTTGCAGAGTGGAAAGTTAAGAGAAATTTAGAGATCTTAAAAAAGGGGCCTCTGGCTGGAAAATTTCATTTTTGACTGCTGTTAAAATTCCATGAACTCAGGTTCCTTTAGGACTAAATTTTGCTTCAGTTTTACAAAGCACATTCATAAGTGTGATTAAGGAGAACATTCATCAAAGCAGTAGCCTATTTTTCTGATGAGGTAATTGATAATGAAAAGGGATATAGTTAGAATGAGAGGTGGCAGAAGGCAATAGAAGGCACAATGAATTTGGAATCAAGATCAGTGCTCAAGTCTCTTCCCAGACTTTCATCAACTGAGTGATCTTGGAAAGGAACATCACCTCTATAGATTATCACATTTGCAAAATGAAGAATCCAGGTTGATTCTGAGATTATAAACCCATGTAATTAGAAAAATGGAGAAATTGTCAAAAGTAAAATTGGGGAGAGGGGTAAATTTGGTAGAAAAAATAATGAGTCCTGTTTTTTACAAGGTTCTCTATTAGCCCTGTTCTTGTGGGGGAAGAATGATTTGAGGAGGAAGATTATAAAAATGAATGAATGATCAAGCATTTATAGTTACCACGTACTAGGCATTTGCTAAGTTATGGGAACCCAAATATAAATTACCCTGGTCGTTAGAAGCTTAAACACTCATATAAGAAAATAACATATAAATTAGGGGCTAGAAGTTGCATTGGGGAGAAAGACATACATAGAAATATGGTGTGAAATGGCTGGGGGGGGCGGTGTTTTAATTCTGGGAAAGAAAAAAATAAAAGCTTAACTATCAAACCCTGAGTCCTAATGTTCTGATGAAAGGTCATCCTGAAGAGGAAGAATGGTTTGAAAAATGTGTAAGACATGATCCCTGACAATGAGGTACTTATAAATAATCTAATTAGGGAAATAAGACATTCTTACAAAAACAAAAACAATTTCACTATACAAAGCATATAGTAATAGAACATATTAATTCTCATAGCAGTAAGTCATCATTATCAGAGGTACAGATGACATTATTTTTCTTTGGAAAGGAGTAGGTGGGAAACCAGGGAAATCTTCATTGAGAAACTGGCATTTGAACTGAGTCTTAAAGGACAAATGGGATTTAGAAAGACAGTGAAGAAAAGGAGAAGAAAGGGTTCAGGAATTGAAGAGAAAGCATTCCAAAAGGAGGAACAACATGAGCAAAGATTAAGAAGTGGGAAGGAAGAGGTTCCCAAATCCAGAGAAAGTATTCTAGTCTGTTTGTTTCTTGTTTTGCTTTGTTTTCTGGAGATTAGGACATAGAAAGGTGAGTGGTCAAAAGTATACTCCTGGAGAGCAAGAACTATTTGCTTTCTTTTTTAATTCAAGCATCTATCATTGTGTCTTGCATATAGTATTTAATAAATGCTTATTGAATTGAATCTAATTGAATTGAATGGGTAATAGGAGACAAAGACAAAAAGAAAGGTTTAGGAGGGAGGGGGAAATGTTTGGAACTCTAAATTTTGTAAAAGTAAATGCTAGGTGGCACAGTGGATAGAGCACCGTCCCTGGAGTCAGGAGTACCTGAGTTCAGATCTGGCCTCAGACACTTAATAATTACCTAGCTGTGTGGCCTTGGGCAAGTCACTTAACCCCATTTGCTTTGCAAAAACCTAAAAAAAAGTGAATACTAAAATTTCTTTACATAAAATAGGAAAAAAATACAATTTTAATTAGTAAAAAGCTTTGGATCTAGATTGTAGAAGGTCTTCAAAATTTGGTTTTATTCAGATATTTCACTGAGAGTTTATGAGCTGGGTTGGGATTAGGGCAGAAGTAATAAATGTAATTCTCAATTGCAATTATCCCTTTGGTAAGATGGGAAGAATAGATTCAGATATAATCATGAAAGCTATAAACAGGTTTTATACATAATCACAAATTGAGCCATAGAGAAAGAGGGGATAAATTTACTGCTAAGAACTCCAAAGGTGTTTTAGGCCATTAACATCAATGGTCATATGAGAGAAGGTTGAGGTAAAGTACATTTACAATACATTAACTTCCATTACTATTAACAATCTAAATCACAACTTCTCTTTTCTCTTTACAGAGAGGGAGCTTATTTTCCTAAAGAAATAATATGGAATTCTGTCAATAGTTCTTAATGCTCTCTTCCTGCTATCCCTTAATGATGACAATGAGAAGATCCAAGATCTAAAGAATCATTCATTTATATTGCTCAATGGAAGAAAATATATGTGCAGCTAAAATGACCTTTTAACCCAAAGGATTCATATGTTGCCAGTCATTTTCTAAAACCAAAATTATTCATTCTTGCCCCTCCAAATTATCTCTTCTCCTCTTCCCCCCCTACACTCAAGCATCTAGTAATATATAGCAACTGGCAGCCACCAATGATAAGCAAGTAAACATAGAGGAAGATTGAAAACACTTATGCACTTGATAATATGATTGAGGAAAAATCAGCATTTGTTTCAAAATTTTACTGTTTTCATAGAAGTGTTAGTATTTGGAATGAAGGTGACATCAGGAAAGGCTCAAGGATACTTTTAAGACCTCTTAAAAAAACTTCAGTATCAGTTGTGAGACATAGGAAACACTGGAACAAGACTGCCTTGCATGGTATGTCCAAATCAGAGAAGGCATTTGCTATACAAACAAACCAAAGCACAATACCACAAAGAAAATGTGAAATGCACAAATCAAGAGACATCTTCAATCCAAATGTTCCAGTAGTCTATTTGTGCACAACCTGTGGTAAGGCATGCCTAGCTAATATTGGTCTAATCGGCCACAATTGAACACACTGTACTTTGTGATGTCATTGGCCCTCTTTGTGTAGGAAGGAGAAACAATGACCATATATGCGAACAATAATTTTTATTGACTGTGAAAGGGCTGCCTACTAAAATGAAAAGGAAAAACTAATTGATAATTTCCAAGATCAATTTCCATGTAAATGTTTCTTCTGCAATAATCTTTAAAAAATTTTGTCCAGTCAAGCAGGTTAAATGAGAGAGGTCCCCCACAAATTTGTTTATGCTACTGATTTGTCAGATAATCTTTTGAATAATACTGGGTAACTAAATTTATTCTAGTCCAATGAATGGTTTTAGAGCAATGAGACAAAGAAGAAACATTCATCGCTAGCACTACAAGATAGTCTATGTTTTGTTTCATTTTTAAGCCATTCTAGAATAATCTCATATCTTTTTCTTTACAATAAAATTAGGTTACTAGTCGGGAAATATCGCAGATATTCTATATAGCTATTTAAACAAATCAACTTACAAAATCTCAAAAATATTTTGGGGAACAAGATAGAAATGGGTTGGTTGGTAGAATAATTAGGTGTTCTGAGAAATGGTTGAATGAGCAAATACAAAGATTGTAGATTAATGAATAAATAGCAACTTAGAGGGAGATTCTTAAAGAAGAACTTCTCAGGGGGCGGCTAGGTGGCATCGTGGTTAAAGCACAAGCCTTGGGAGTCAGGAGTAACTGGGTTTAAATCCTGTCTCAGATAATTAATTATTACCTAGCTGTGTGGCCTTGGGCAAGCCACTTAACCCCATTTGCCTTGCAAAAACCTAAAAAAAAAGAATTACTCAGCTATGTACTTTGTCCTATTCCATTCAACCCTTTTTCAGTGATTGAAGGAGTGTATGACACACATTCATATGTACAAAAGCATAAACCTGGAGTTGATAGTTAATACACTGAATATAATAATAAGATTTTTTTAAATCACAAGTAATAATTTTCAACTTCTGAATAATTTCAAATCAGCACATGTCTAGTAAGTACCCTTGTAACTTCGCTGAACTGAACTATAAAACCAAAAACAAATATCTGCCTTCATAGAATGAAGAGTTAACTGAGCAGTTACAATATGTGCACAGTAAAAGTAGAATAATTCCAGGAGAGAGATAGAACTAATCACAATGACCCCAGAAAGTCTACCAATTAGGAAAATATACATAAACTAAACCTTGAAGGAAACAGGATTTCTAAGGGGCAATCTTGAGATGGGGCACTAACAAAAATGGGAGTAATATAACAATTCTGAAAAGATAGTCAGATGCAAGTAAGAAGAGGCTTTTAAATGAGATTATCCTATACTATAGGGGCTGTATAGAAGATAAATTATACACTTTAGAGATTTGAAGCAGGAAGAGTAATAAGAAAGGGATCAATCAAAATAAGAGCTAATAAGGGCCTCAGCTAAGGTAGCAGATATCTGAGATAAAAGAAGGGTAGAACCAAGATAAAGTAGAGATAAAGTCATTATGATAATTGATTAAATAGGAGAGGTGAAAACAAGGGAAGAATCAAATATGACCATTAGGTGGCACAGACCTTGAGTCAGGAAGATTAATCTTTGTTCAAATGTAGCTTCAGACACTTAATAGTTATGTGACGGGGTGGAGCCAAGATGTTGGCATGAAGGTAGCATTTCCTGAGAACTCCAAGCCTCTAAACCCCAACAAAATAAACAAAGGATGGCTCTAGCCAAAATTTAGAGGGGGGGCAGAACCCACAGAAAAACAGTGATACATTTGCCCAGTCCAAGATAACTTACAAGTTCCGCTGGAAAGGTATGTTTCACCAGGGTCAGGGGTTGGAAAAAAAGCTGCCGCATAATCCAGCCCAGCAAAGCACAGCGCAGCACAGCCCAGAGATTACCGACAACAGCTTGAAAGGGCAGTAAGAGAACTCTGCCGCACTTGGGTGAGTGTGGAATGAGGAGCACAGCCACAGAATCTGCAGCTAGAATCAGAAATAAGCAGCCTGCTCCCCCCAGAGATGGTAAGGGAAGTCTGCAAAGATTGCTCTGCTCTCCTTGGGGTAGGACTCTGCTGTTTGCCTACACTGACATTTTGCAGTTTGGGCTTCCATACTAAATAACCAAGCTGGATCTCTCCTTATAGCCCCAGGGCAGAGGGTAGTGCTGTGGTCATCTACATATCAAAGCACAGACTAGAGAGCATAAGATCTTGAAGGAATAAAGGTCCCAGTGGGATGTCCCCCCCCAAAAAAAAAACCCAAAGCCTTGGAAGTGCTATAAATTAGTCTTGGGCTGAGGAAATGAGTAAACAACAGACAAAGAAGAATCTGATAATAGAGAATTAATTTAGTCCTATGGAAGATCAAAACACATACTCAGATTATAACAAAATGGGAACTTCCATATCCAAAACCTCCAAGAGAAATAGAAAATGGGCTCAGACTATGGAAGAGCTCAAAAAAAGACTTTGAAAAATAATTAAGTGAGGTACAGAAAAATTGGGAGGAGGAATGAAAGCAATGCAGAAAAGTCATGAAAACCACATCAAAAGCTTGGTGAAAGATAAACAAAAAATACTGAAGAAAATAATATGTTAAAAACCAGTTTAGGCCTAATGGGGGAAAAAAGGGCAAATGAGGAGAAGAATGCCTTAAAAAGCATAATTGACCAGCTGGAAAATGAGATAAAAAAGCTCTCTGAAGAAAATAATTCCTTCAAAAGCAAAATGGAACTAAAGGAAACTGATGACTTTGCAAGACAGCAGGAAGAAATAAAACTCTTCCAAAAAAGCCAAAAATTAGAAGAAAATGTGAAATATCTCATCGGAAAAACAACTGACCTCAAAAACAGAGCCAGAAGAAATAATTTTAAAATTATTTGGCTATCTGAAAGCCATGACCAGGAGAAGAACCTAGACTTCATTTTTCAAGAAATAATACAGTAAAGTTGCCCTGAGATCCTAGAAGCTGAGGGTAAAATAGAAATCGAGAGAATTCACCAGTCATCCCCTGAAAGACATCCCAAAAGAAAAACTTCCAGGAATATTATAGCCAAATTCCAAAAACTCCCAAACTAAAGAGAAAATCTCCATAGTCAGGAGTACACAGGATCTGGCAGCATCTATATTAAGGGCTTGTAAGGATTGGAATATGATATTCTGGAAGGCAAAAGATCTTGGTTTACAACTGAGAATCAACTACCCAGCAAAACTGAACATCCTCTTTCAGGGGAAAAGATAGATTTTCAATGAAACAGAGGCCTTTCAAACTTTCCTATTGAGATGAACTTGATGATGTTGAACTGTTTGTATTCCTGCATGGGAAGAAAATATTGATAACTCATATGAACTTTCTCATTTATAAGAGCTGTTAGAAGGAGCATATATAGACAGGTCATAGGAAGGAGCAGAATATAATGGTATAATATAGTAAAAAAAGATGGAGGCAATGAGTGATAAAGGAGAGTACTGGGAAGAAGGAAAAGGAGATGAAGAAGAAGCTGAGAGATTTCACATAAGAGTCAAGAAAAAGCTTTTTTCAATGGACTAAAGGGGCGAAAGGCAAGGGGGAAAGAGTGAGCCTTCATTCTCATTGGAAATGGCTCAGGGAGGAAATGACATACACACTTAATAGGGTGAGGAAATCTATCTTGCCCTGTAAAAAGGTGGGAGAAGAGGGACAGGATGAGGAGGAATGGGGGGATGGAAGGGGGGATAGGTGATAGAAGAGAGAGAAGATCAAGGGAGAGGGTACTCAGATTCAACCCACATTTGGACAGGGCCAGGATGAAAGTAGAGAGAGAACAGAATAAATGAGAGTAGAAAGAAATATAGTGGAGGTACAGCTAGTAATAGCAACTGAGGGGAAAATATTGAAGCAACTTCTCTGGTGGACTTATGATAAAGAAAGCAACTCACTCCAGAGACAGAGTCATTGAAATCTGAACACAGGCTGAAGTACAATTTTTTTTCTCTCTCTCTATTCTTGAGATTTCTCATCATCTTGGGGGGGGGGGTATGCTTATTCTTATGTTTACTCTTAAAACATTCAATTTATATCAATGTATGGCATGGAAACAATGTAGAGACTGTCAGACAATCTTCTGTGGGGGGTAAGGGAGAAAGAGGGAATATTGTAGAATTCAGAGCCTTGTACAAAAGGATGGGTACATATTACTATTGTATATAATTGGAAAACAAATAAGATGTTAAAATGAAAAAAATAGTTATGTGACCCTGGACAAGTCATTTCACTTTTATTTCCTCAGTTTCTTCAGTTGTAAAATGAGTTGAAAAAATAAATGGCAAACTGTTCAAGCATCTTTGGAAAGAAAACCCCAATGGGGTCCTGAAGAATTGCGTATTACTGAACTGAACAAGTATGAAACAAGGTTGTAAACCTGAGTGACTAAAAGTATGGTGGAATCATCAAGAAAACTATGCTTATACTCAAATAAATTTTTCATCTCTTTGAGGTGATTACTCTCTCTCATGATTCAAATCACAACCTGTTCAACCTTGCCTATCTGCCATGACTCTTGCCTTTGATCTTCCATGAGTTTGTCACAGAAGAGGTAAATCCAGCATACTAGAGGCCTTCCATCATTCCATTGTATACTCCATCAGTGTTTCAAGAATACCAATGAAGTGTACAGACCATTAATCATCTGTTTCCATCACATAATGCAACCAGACCATCTTATTTTTTGCATTTGAGAACAATAATAATTGACATTTATGCAGTGTTTTTAAATTTGCCTTAGATTGACTCTCATAGGAGTCTCATAACAACTCTATGAAATAGGCAGTACTGTTATTTTTTATTGAATTTGAGTGACTAATCCATGGCTAATAAGTGACAAGGATGAGGATCGAATCCAGATTTTCCTGAAGTAAATCTCCAACTCCTCAGTGTACAACACAACCTCTCTTGGACTTCTCCTTTCAAGACTCTTAGCTTAGATTGTGTCCTGAATTGCTGACAACTTCAACAATAAAAAAAACTAAGCATTTCTACTTCTATCTTAAGATTTCATCACTCCAAACTAATGTTCCCATGAGAGTAGTTACAGGCCTTCCCTATATTCTAGAAGTAAACACAAAGTTCTTTTTTTCCTAAACATTCATTATCTGATTCTTTGAATACTTTCTCTGTTCTTAGAAATCATTAGTTTTTCCCAGGGAAAGTTGGGAGAAAATTCAGAAGAGCTAAGTAGGGAATACTCCTGCACTGGTAAGAAATGCCCCTCTCTATATTCTCTGAAAGAAGAGTTTTTTATGGTTGATTATTTTGGTCCATGGAATTCTTTATTAATTAAAATTATGTTCCCTATAATTGGGTATTGGGAATTGATCCCTTAAGCATTCATGTGTTTTCTTCACTTCAGAACATTCACTCTTCAAAACTTTAAATTGCTGTGGGGATTTAAAAAAAAAAAAGGTTTCTTAAAGAGACAAAAGATTTAAAGTATCCTTTGAACCTAGTGCCTCATCTTTCAGAAATTCTCTTTACACAGAGAATTGGAGGTTGTGGATCAACTAAATTTCCCATCATGTGGTTTACATATGAGATGATGTGATACCTAAGGCTTTAGCTTTAGAAATTCACAAGATCTCAGAATATCAGAGCTGGAAGACTACCAAACATCTAATCCAAGTCTCTTATTCTAAAATAGTCCCAAATAGGATAAATGAGTACATTAATGTCTCACAGGTAATCAATGGGGGAGCCAGGAGCCTAGTCTCCTGACTCTCAGGTGCTTCTCAAGCAAAATATTTTAATTCATTAAAAGATACTATATTTTACTTCATCTTTGCTTCAAATTAGGTAAGTAGCAGAAAGGTTCTGTTCCAAGATCTCTCTTAAATGTATTATCTTCAAGAGGTATTTCAAAATTCTCTGTAATGCTGGGTTTATATCAGATCTTTGATCTTGAAAAAGGACTCTAAAAACCAAGCATTTCATATGCAACTATCTATGGAAAAAACCAACATAACTTGAATCAGAGAATCTAAAAGATAACCAGGATAGAAACAATTTAAATCTAATATATAAGAACTATCTAGAAATAAATCAACACCTATGAGTCAATGTTTTGTAAATAAAAGTTCAGTGTTCCTGGTTTTATTCTCGTATTGTTAGCATTTTTATGGTTTTTTTTCAAAAGTGATGCATTTGTTTCAACTAAGGCTATGCCATCATGCCATCTCAGAGCCCTTCTGCTTCTTAATGGTCGCTAATATTGCCCACCAAAGTTTTTGAAACTAGAACATGAAATTGGATGCTAATTTTAAATTCCCAGATTGAAAGACATTTCATCAGTTATCTAATTCAATCCTTTCTGAAAGCCTGAATCTTTTATGTAACAACCTAAAATATTGCTTTCAAACCTCTGAATGAATATCTCCAAATATAGAAAACTCACTGCTTCACAAGACAACTTCTGACATATACTGTTGTTCATCCAAGGAATGGCCTAGTCAAATTTGAAGAGGGTCATGGTTCAGGGCAATGAATTATTGTAATGCATGTTGTATGTTGTGGTAAACTTTTCATCTATGTTGCAAAAAAAACAGTGCTAACACCAATGAATTCACAGATATTTGAACTACATAAGAAATAGATGGATCAGATTCAAATTATTTTGTGTTAGGAAAGAAGAAATTTCTAACAGCAAATACATAAAAAAGCTATAACTGATTCTCAGTGTAGGAGGATGTCATGCTTCTAACTTACCCTGAATGCTTTTCTTAGAGTCCTCTCTCCTCTCCAGCTGGTAAAAAACTCAGATTTGACATTTCATCTTTTTTGGATGTTCCATCCACTTACAGAGGTATTTTCACCATTGCACTGCACTACTTCTCATTGGGGAATAAAAGGTTTAGTAAGCATGGCTCTAGAATCTTTCTAAGGAGACAAATCTCAGAGAAGGAAACAATCCAGCAGATGGAAGGAAAAGAGCATTATATTTGGGGGCAGAACATCTGTATTCAAATATTGATCATTGCATTCATGTGACCTTCCATGAATCTCTGAATCTCACAATTCAGAAAATGTAGAGATTTAGACTGACTTCCAAGGTCCCTTCCAGTTCTTGTTTGTTTGTTTGTTTTTGCAAGTCAAGGGGGTTAAGACTTACCCAAGATCACATAGCTAGGTAATTATTAAGTTTCTGAGGGCAGGTTTGAACTCAGGTCCTCCTACTGAAGGGCTGTGACTGTATCCACTGTACCAGCTAGCTGTCCCCATCCCTTCCAGTTCTAAATGTAAGATTATTCATTTTTATTTTATCAGTAAACTGACACCCAGAGGTCAGATGGTACAATAGATAGAATGTCTGGCCTGGAGTCAAGAAGACTCATCTTCATGAGTTCAAATCTGACCTTAGACACTAACTAATTGTGTGACACTAAGTATGTCACTTAACCTGCTTACCTTGGTTCACTTATTTTTCAAATGAATTGGAGAAGACAATGGCAAGCCATGCCATTTGTCAAGAAAACCCCAATTGAACACTATAAAGTGACTCCAGAGAAGCAAAGTAATATGTTCAAGGTCTTAAAGCTAACAACCACACAATTATTAATAATATTAACAGTTAGGATTTGTGTGCTGCTTTCTAATTCACAAAGTATCTTATCTATATTATCTCATTTGATCCTGACAATAAACCTATGAAGTAAGTGATATTATTATCCCCTTTTTAAGGTTAAAGAAAGGAAGGCTGAGGGGAGGCTAGGTAGCAGTGGATAAAGCACCAGCCCTGGAGTCAGGAGTACCTGGGTTCAAATCCGGTCTCAGACACTTAATAATTAACTAGCTGTGTGGCCTTGGGCAAGCCACTTAACCCCTTTTGCCTTACAAAAGGAAGGCTGAAAGAGCTTAAGTGATTTATCACAAAGTTAGTAAGTGTTAGAGACAGGATTCAAATTCAAGTCTTCTTGACTTTCCAATTAGCATTCTATTTCCTATGACACATAGCTAGGAAGTGACATGGCAAGAACTTGAATCTGGCTCTGATTTTCAGTTCACTTTCCCTAAGGAAGCTATTGTCACTTTAAGGAAATTTTTAAAGCCCAACTATTAAGCTCAGTAGCTTACTCTTTACAATAAGAAAGTCTAGGACACTGTTAAATTCATTCTTATGACATACTATGCCAATTGTTGATAGGGTAAAAGGAAAAAAACAACTGCAACAATTAAAAATGAAATGAAGTATTTCATCTGAAGAACAGGATTCATAAATTCTTGCTGGAAATGTTTACAACCAATTAAGGAATAAATGAATAAGTGAGTGAGAAAAAGCATGTATTAAATTCTTATTATGGGCGTGGCTAGGTGATGCAGTGGATAGAGCACAGGCCCTAGAGTCAGGAGTACCTGAGTTCAAATCTGACCTCAGACACTTAATAATTACCTAGCTGTGTGGCCTTGGGAAAGCCACTTAACCCTGTTTGCCTTGCAGAAACCTGAAAAAAATTCTTATTTTGTACAAGTATATGTAAAGGTCAAATAAGAGTAAAATGTTTCATGATGAATATAATAAAAAATGACCTGAGTAAAGCTTGTCTCCCATTTAACACAGTAACAGGAGATAAGAGGGAGACTATATGAATAAAACAGTTATCCAAGGTCTGCAGAGAAAATTAGCTTTCTCTTGTCAAAAATGGAGGTAAATAACTTTATTTGTTTCCCTATAAACTTAAGCCTCCTGACTATTCCTTTATTTTATTTCTTAGAAAAAGGAATTGAAATACTATCAATTCTTCAATAAAGATTTATAATGTTCGACAGTCATTCTTATTCTCTCTGAACACTAATTTGTTGTTTTATGGATTGATTCTAAATCATCTAAATAGTCTACAGATAGGTGATAGATACATATAGATAGGAAAAAAGAAAAGAAAATGAAAAAAAGAGAGAGAGATGAGAGAGAAGAGAATGAAAAAGTTAGAAAGAAAGAAAGAGGAAAAAAGAAAAAAAGAAAGAAAAAGGAAGGAAAGAAGGAAGAAAAGAAACAAATGAAAGAAACAAAAATGAGGAAGTAATGAAAGAAGGAAGAAGGAAGATAGATGGATAGATAGAGACAGACAGAAAGAAAGAAAGATGATAATTTTTTTTAAGTTTATTAAGCACTTTCCATGTGTTGCAAATTGTACTACACATTGGTGAAGAAAAATACAAGTCTGACAGGCTCTGGCTTCAAAGAGCTTACATTCTAATAGGGGAAGATAACACCTAGAGAATAACTGGAAGGAGAGGCAGAAAGGACAAGGTGCCAAAGTGCACTTGGAAGTGTTGTGCAATATTGGGCTCCAGCAACAGAAGGAAAATTAATCTATCAGAACCAAGAGATCCAGGAATAGAGTTAAAGTTACTTGTGGAGAGGAGACAGAGGTGATAGTCAGAGGTGAGGGAACAGGTCCTAGAATACTACTAAAGTTAAAGGTAATGAGAGAGAGAGAGAGAGAGAGAGAGAGAGAGAGAGAGAGAGAGAGAGAGAGAGAAACAGAAACAGAGAAACAGAGAAACAGAGAAACAGAGAAACAGAGAAACCAAAAAATAGACTAGATGCTTTCATGATTTCAGAGGGAGTGAACTCATTTCTCTTTGTATCTATAGATGATTTTAAATTATAGATGACAATTACATTTAAAATTATATACTCTTTCTTCCATCAAACCAACCAGATGAAGTTGTCAGTTCTAATGTTGTCCATGTTCTAGTCCATCAAAAGCAGAAATCATTGCTAAAAAAGAAAGATGTATTAAGAAATTCAGTAACTCGATTTCTATATCTAATCAATTTCATAAAGACAGAAGGAAGGAACTAAAAAAAATAACAGACCTATATTCGTACCATCTTCTTGATAGTGCTTTGATTTTTTTAATCTGCATAATGAGAGAAGAGAAGGGGTTTTTAACATGGGACTGGATTTTTTATATTTTATTATCTTATTTCAATATAATTAGTTTCTTTTGTAATCTTTGCAAATTTATTTCTTAATTTTAAAAGCATTATTCTAAGAAGGAATCTGGAGGCTTCACCAGGCAGCCTTTGACAGAGAAGTTAAGAATCCACTAAAAAATCAATTAGTTTCTTCCAAGATCTAATTTCATAATATAAAACATACCCAGAAATATCAACAAAGAAAAGTAATTTTATTTGGCATATTTGAAAATTGAAGAAAGAGATATATTAAACTAAAATTAAAAATAATGACATTCAATGGTACTGTTAGCATCTTAGATTTCCTAGAAGAAAACAATAATTTAACAAAATTTTAAAACCATACATATACAAATATTACTTTAAACTTGCATATCGAGTGCAATTTATCAGACACTTTTCTCTCCAAATAAGCTGGGGCTAATGTCATTCAAGGGGTTTATTTAAGAAGGCATCAAGAGAAAAACCCCTCATTATAATACAATCTTACCTCTTCCTCTAACTCTACACAATAGCACTTTAATTTTACAAAGTCATTTATATAGGTATGCTTTTCTCTCTGCCAGTACAAAAATACTTCTGACTTTGATTAAATATAGAAATCAAGTTATTAATCTTCTGAACTCCTTTAAGATTGTTCTTATATTATTTCGGCTATTGGTGAATTAGAATACAGACAACATTAAAATCAGAGACTTCATATGGATGGTCTTAGAGAGGAAAGAATATAAAATTTTGAGTGAAATAATGACTTCAATTGGAAGGTATCCTGGAGGAAAGAAAATACAATTTTGAATGGAAACAAAGATTTGCAAAATGCTTGTCATGTTATCTCATTTGATCCTTATAATAACTCTCTGAGGTAGATGCCATTGTTATCCTAATTTTACAGATAAAGAAAAATGAAGAAAAATCTGTAAAAGACAAAGATTAAATGACTTTCCAGTTTAACAAAAAAAGAACCTGACCAGAAGTCTATACAATAACATAGTCCAGGACCAGCATTATATAATAAGGCTCAAATTTTTGTTCAAATCCTAATAGTGCTTTGTTTTATATTCTCCTCTCACTTCCTACAGCTAAAAGGAGAAAGACATGGAAGGGATCAATAAGACAGTCATAACTGAATTCATTCTACTGGGACTTTGCAAATACCCCAAACTTGAGATTTTATTTTTTTGTGTTATGCATAACAATATATATAGTCATCCTCTTTGGAAATAGTGTTATTATCATCCTGACCATTCTGGATCCCCATCTTCATACCCCCATGTATTTCTTCCTCAGCAATCTCTCCTTCTTAGACATCTGTTACACATCTTCATTTGTGCCCAAAATGCTGGTGAACTTTCTATCAAATAGAAAATCCTTGTCCTTCTCAGGATGTGTAGCCCAGATGTCAATCTCCTTTGCCATGGGAACAACAGAGTGTGTCCTACTGGCTGTGATGGCTTATGATCGCTATGTGGCCATCTGTAACCCTCTAAGGTACCCCATTGTCATGAACAGAACTGTTTGCATGCATCTGGCAAGTTTGTGCTGGCTAATAGGTGGTTTTGACTCTGTTTCAAACCATTCTTACTATGCAGTTGCCTTTTTGTGGGAAAAATGTCATTGACCATTTCACATGTGAAATCCTGGCAGTCATGCACCTGGCATGTATTGACATCTCCTTAAATGAATTCATCATGCTGGTAGGAACTATAATCGTTACCTTGACCCCTCTCTTATTAATCATTATTTCTTATGTCTTCATCCTTTCCACTATATTAAAGATCCGCTCTGCTGAGGGGAGAAGCAAAGCCTTTTCTACCTGCTCAGCCCACCTGACTGTGGTGATCATCTTCTATGGGACTATCCTCTTCATGTATATGAAGCCCAAGTCCAAAACCTCATTGACCACAGATAAGCTGATTGCCTTATTTTATGGTATTTTTACCCCCATGCTCAATCCTATCATATATAGTCTGAGGAACAAGGATGTGACTGGTGCAGTGAAAAAAGTGCTAAGCAGAAATCTGTCCTTATGGAAACTGAAAGATTTGGTTTGACTCCATTCTGCAGGTCCACATAATAGGGTAACAACTTACTTGAATTTCTTGAATTCCTAATTTGAGACATAATCTTCTACAACAAAGAACATGTACCTCTCCCAATCCATCCCCTCTTGTACAATTCTGGTTCATGTTTTCTGAAAAAATTCTCAGTAGAGGCCTTACTCTATTTTTTAAGTGTCACAAATATATCATTGTGTAACTTGGAATCTCTACCTATTTTTGCAATCTTACTGGTGAGCAATCCTATTTCCTTTTCTGATCCTATGTTTTTGATAACATATCTTAAACTTTTTTATTTAAACCTTTATTGTTGCAGCATTTTTTATTCATCTTTTCCTCATTTGGGGGATGGTTGGAGAGTCTTATTGGTGGGGGGTTGTCACAACTATTCAGTAAAACAGCAAGTACATAGCCTTTAAAACAAGTTTGCATTTATGAAATTTTTCATAAAGGAATATGTGACTTAGTTATCCACATTCAGCATCCACACACTTCTTTTCTTGAACTAAATAAAAGTATACTCTAATCAAATGACATAATATTTGTAATGTGCAAAGAAAAATGCTTAGAAGGAATCTAATGAATGCTTGCTCCCTCTCCCTTTGGGTGTTTGAAGTTCTGAAGCAAGTCAATAACATTTATTATTTCCTAGTTGAAGAAAAGCAGTTTAGTAAAATGTTATATGGCATATGTATATATATATATATATATATATATATATATACAAATGCAATATAGCATATATATAATATATACAGAGACACATATATATACATATATATATATATATATATATATATAATTGGAATCTGAGAAGTCTGGCTTTTAAATATTTCCTTAAATATTTCCTAAATATTTAAATATTTCTTCATGAGTTCTGTAATCATGAGAAGTTACTTAACCTCTTCAAAACTCAGCCAACTCTCTCAGGAGTTCAAATTTGACACTTATTAGCTATGTGACCTTGGGCAAGTCTCTTAAACCTGATTGCCTCACATCCACGACTATCTCCCATCCTGATTCATATCAGGCCTCTGGACCCAGATGACTGAGGAGGAGAAAGTGAAGTTGGTGATTTTAGCACAGCACTCCTTCATTCAAATCCAATTCATATATTTGTCATGGCATCACCTTCCTGTTGTCATGGTCTTCTTCGAGAACAAAAGACAAACATCAAACATTGAATGAGGAGGCAGCCAAGTTGTTCAATGAGTAGAGCACTGGTCCTGGAGTAAAGAAGATCTGAGTTCAAATCTAACCTCAGACACATTAGCTGTGTCACCTTGGGCACTTGATTGCCTCCAAAATTTTCAATGAATTTGAGGTACTTAGAAAATTACCGTGTCCTGTATATTTACAAAAATATCAGTGAAGCAAAGCAGAATAGACCATAGGCAACAAAAGGAACATAGGGAGATCATATCCAATTGAATTATTAAGAAGACTTTGTTTCATAGTTGCAGAAACTGAGGCAAAATGAATGTGACTTACCCAGAGTCACACAGCTAATAAATTTCAAAAGATAGATTTGAATTCAGATTTTCCTAATTCTAGACCTAGTGGTCTATCCACTGGCTGTCTCTTTATCTCAGTTAGGCAACAGCTGCTAGTTTTGTGCCAATCCAGTTCATATTGCTAATCTACTTCTCTGCTTCTACCACTCTGTTCTGAGACCATGAATGGCTTCTCAAAGTGATCTCCGTCCTTAAACCCAGCTTTGTTCCACAGGCAGGGGAACAACTACCAGGCCACCCACACCATTTCCCACTGCCCAGCAGAGACAGTTAACATAGATTCCCCAAATGGGCATCTATTTCATCTCCAAGTTGCAGACCCACAAAAATTCTGACTGGATCTCACTTGGTAAAGAAATAGTAAAGAAAGCATTTCTGGGTTTATGGACTATAGTAGTAGCTTTTGAAATTGAATCATTTAACACGCATTTTTTTTCCTTTATGCTTATAAAGATAGTGCGGAATTATGTTGACTAAGTACAGAAGTGGGACAATAGTTCATACAAAAGTTAAAGTTGGAAATTATTCAATCCAACTTCCTTATTTAATTCACAATGAAAACAATTTTTCACTGAAAATATTGAGTATTGAAAAAATATTTTATACCAAATCATTCTGCTCATTTATTCTTTCCAAAACACAGCTATATGAAATTTATTAGGAAGATCTGGATTCAAATACCATCTTTGTCACTTGCTAGTTATGTAGACATGAGCAAGTCAGTTAATCTCCTTAGTTTTCTGATCTGAAGAAACTGGGGCTATTCCTCTCCAAGACTGATTCTCAGGGAAAGTCAAACTAGGCTATCCTTTGTCTCAGTTCTAACCTAGGGTTTAATATTGATGGGTATAGTCTATAGCAAACTGAGATCTGGGAAATAGCTTAAAAAGGTCAGGGTCTCCCATTGTATCTTGGGTCATTGCCAGTCATCTTGCCTCGTCTTGTCACTGTACTACTAGGACTGAAGGAAAGAGTGAGGTTGATGACTTTGAACAATCCTGCCTCACTTAAATATGTACCTATGCATCTTCTGGGGTGTGTGTGTGTGTGTGTGTGTGTGTGTGTGTGTGTGTGTGTGTGTAGAAAGAGACAGAGAGACTGACAGACAGATGAGTAGGTAGATAAATGGAGATAGATAGATGGATATAGAGTTTTAAAAGTTGTCTTATTTGTCCAATTTGCCTGACCCACAGTCCTAAATTTGTCAATTATTCCACAAAATTCCCATTCCCTAAAGCTGAATTAACTAAATTTTCTTGTTCCTTTGACTCACTCTTCAATTAGAGTGCACTGACATCTTCTTTCTAATTGCTCAGAGGGCCATTGTCCCTGAAGCATCAGAAAGTTTCTAAATTCAGCACTTTTTTCTTTTCAACTTTAAATTGCTTTGGGGATTAGCCTTGGGTAATGGCTACTTAACAAATATTAACTGTGATTCATCTATGAAAGTCTTACTATTTATGAAATGCATGCAAAATATTTTAACTTCAGAATGTATTTGATGATATTTTAGAAGAAGCAAGATGTCTCTTTGAAGAAGTGGAAATAATTTCTCAAACCTCTAGGTAAATATTAGATATTATGACCAGATTTCACAGTGAAATTTTTCTATTTCTGATCATAGCTACATGAGGATTTGGTTATATAGAATATGGATAACATGGGTTATTATATTCCAATCTATAGCTACCATTGATATTTATACTTGGTCCAATTACTCAATATTTGATTTTTTTTTAATTGTGGCTATTTCCTATCCTGAGTGATTTGTTTAGAAAGTTTTATAGCAGGAATTCATTGTTGTTCCACACAGTATATAATCTCATGCAAAACTCAGGAATTAATAATAATAATTATTACTATATATATAATTATCATTATGTATAAATAATCTGAAATTATAATTCTGAAATGACATGAAAATATGAAAACAATATATAATAATCATCCTAATAAATGATAATAACTGGAATTTGGACTAGTAAGTTTCTAAGGCAAAATTTGAACTCAGATCTTCCTGTCTCCAAGGTCCATGTTCTATCCACTGTATCACATAGCTAAAGAAACAAAGTAAATTTAAATGTTAGAAATTTTGTAATATTTAAGTTCTAAGCTGTAGGCAATAAATGCTTATTAACCCTCTACTATGTAAGAAGTTTAGTGAAACAAGGTAGCACAATGGATATAGTACAGAGCTTAGAATCACAAATACTCATCTTACTGAGTTCAAATGTGGTTTCAGAAACTTACTATATGACCTTGGATAAGTCACTTAATCTTGTTTGTCTCAGGTTCCTTATATGTAACAAGATCCAGAAAAGGAAATGGAAAACAATTCCAGTATCTGTGCCAAGAAAATCCCAAAGGGGTCATGAAGAGAACATGACTGAAAAAAAATCACTGAATAGCAACAAATAGCACACACATTAGGAATAGTTGTCTTCTGTCATGAAACATAACAAACAAATTACCTTACCTTCATGTTTAAGGAGAACCTTGTCACAAAAATTCAGAAAGGAGAAAGTAAGGAGGAGTAGAGGTGATTGGCAGTGTAAAATACTACAAAAATATCAAGGAGGATTGGGGTTGATAAAGGTCATTAGGAATAAAAGCCATAAAGAATCTTTTCAGAGGGACAATGTCCTAAAGAGACATATCAGAGGTGGATCCCTTAATGAACAATTGGCTACAAAATTCAAGGTAAAAGTTATGGATGGGGAAAAAATTTCAAAAATATGATCCAATTAGTTGGCCAATTTTATTTATTATTCTTAATAGAATACTAATTATCATAGAACAATTCAACAAATATTTTTAAAGTGTTTAATGCATACATTCTATATAGAGGCAGCATGACATATCGGTCAGAATGGTTTGGAGTTTGGATGACCTGGGTTCAAATTCTTCCTCTGAAACCATGAGACACTCTTTGCCTTTTCACTCCTTGTTCCCCTTGACTAGAATTCTCTGCCCCACTTACTGTCACCTCTCATTTTCTATGCTTTTCTTAAAGACAAATCATATCTGACTTTCTTTAAAGGCCTTTCCCAATACCCCCAGCAGTTTTCTCATTTTAGATCACCTTCATCTATTTTTTTATATACATCTTCTATAAGCCTAGTTATCTACATGTTATTTCCCCAAATTAGAATGTATATTCTTTCAGGGCAAGAGTTTAAATTTTTTTGGTCTTTTTTATCACCCCAGCATTTAGCACAATGACTGACATAAAAAGCAAAATGGATAACATTTTCTTAATGGATAACAAAATGGATAACACAGTTTCTTAACCTAGACTGAACACTGTTTTGTTTTGTTTTGTTTTATAAATATGTTTTATTTCTATCTATTTGGTTTTCTTTGTAATCCTATTCATTTTATTTTATGCATTTAAAATATTATTCTGAGAAGAAAATTCAAAAGCTTCATCAGACTACGATAAACCCAAAAAGGTTTGGATGTCATTAAAGATTTCTCATGTTGTACAGTATTTTGGTAATAGGGAAAAAAAGGAACTAGTGTTTCAATTAGCACAGAAATTTAGCACACAAAAACAATTTGCATGACATGTAGTCACAAATATAACATAAAGCAAAAGGCTAGATAGAAATTAGTGTTAAAAAGAAAAAATAGCTCATGAAGTGAAAACATTAATCCTTCAAATTAGCCTTATATTTCTTATGTAATATTCAACTTGCAGACTTTTCTGAAGCAAATGGAAATGGCTTGAACCTCACATATATTTTATAATTCTCTAATATACTTATTGCATAATATTATCTGTTATCTATATTTGTACGATCACTCTGGGATAGTAACTTCCATGAAGTTAAGGATTTTGTTTTGTTCAAATTTCATAGGTTCCCTTTGCCCCTAGAAAGGTACATTGTGCATAATAGGTATTCTGTTGATGATGAATGAATGCATACATATATGAATGAAATCCTATTTAGCTAAGTGTACTATGCCAGAAGTTGAGAGCCGCAAAAAAAAAAAAAAAGCAAAGGGGTTCCCTTTTAGGAAAACCTAGACAGGTAATTTGGGAAAAGAAATTAGAATAAACTCTGTAGGTGTCGGAGTAGTTTGCACAGGGAGAATGGAAATATTTTCTTTTTGAAAATATAGGTGCTTTTGAGCTTTCAATAAAATATAATCTCCCAATACACATCAGTTTGTAGGAAAGATAAAATGACTAGGGAGGGCACTTTTCAGTTTAAAGATTGCTTAGCAGACCCATTTTACACAGATACAAACCATTCCTACCTAATCACAGAATTTGGCTGGTCCTAAGGATAGAACTTATTACTATTACATCTAGGAACAAGCAAGAGATCCAGAGTCTCTAATTCTTACTAATGTGTGATTTCACTTCTGAGTTTCATTTTCCTCAATTAAAGAAGGCAAGGGTTGGACTAGATAATTACTGAGGTCTTTTTCCAGCTCCAGGTCTTATTATCTGTAATTTAGTAAAACAACAAGACTAGCAGTTTAAAAAAAATCAGGGCTGTGGTCCTGCTTCTGCCACTGATTAAATCTTTTTTTCAAAATTCTTAAAACTCTAGGAGTTTCAAATTCTGCAACATAATGATTTAATAATCCCTGCCCTGCTTTCTTTGCAGGCATATTGAAAGGGTTAAATGATATGATGTATGGAAAAACATTTTGTAACTGTAAAGCATTACATACATATGTGTGTTTGTGTGTGTGTTTGTGTGTGTGTGTGTGTGTGTGTGTGTTTGTGTGTGTGTGTGTGTGTGTGTGTGTGTGTGTAAGGGATGAACAGAGGTGACTAGGTGACACAGTGGTTTAAATGCTGGGTTTGGACAGGAAAACCTCAGCTCAATTCCAGGCTCATTTACTTGGGTGAATGACTTTAGGCTCTGTTTGCCTTAATTTGCTCTTCTATAAAATGAGGATAATCTAAAAGCATCCACCTTGAAAGGGAAAAGGAAGACAGTTGGCAAAGTAGATGGAGCACTTAGCTTAAAGTTAGGAAGGCTCATCTTTCATGGATTCAAATCCCAGCCTCCAACTCTTACTAGCTGTGTGACCCTGAGAAAGTTACTTACCCCTGTTAGCCTTGGTTTCTTCACCTGTAAAATGAACTGGAAAAAGGAATTACCAAACTGTTCTGGAATCTCTACCAAGAAAACCACAAGAGTAGTAGTGAAAAGTAGAATGAAACAACTACAAAATTGCAGGATTGTTTTGAGGATGAGATGAGAAATTAATGATAAATCTGCTTCCCATGGGTCTTAGCATATCATAAATGTTGTAATGTTGGTTACTATCATTTTATCTTCACTTCTAATTCAACTGTTCAGGTCATCAAAAAATTACTTTCTAAAAGTAATTGAAATGCCCCCTTATATTTGTTTGTTTATTTATTTACTTACCTGTGCATTTATTCATTCATTCATTTGCTCAGAAGCTTCATTTCATATATATACATACATATATATATATATATATATATATATATATATAAAATGGAAAAGTATTTTGTAAACCATAAAATACTACAGATATATGTGTGTGTGTGTGTGTGTGTGTGTGTGTGTGTGTGTGTGTGTGTGAACAGATGTTATAGTGGTTTGAATGCTGTGTTTGGAATCAAGAAAACCTCAGTTCAAATATATATTTGATGGAGTGACTCTAGGCTAGTCACTTAATCTCTGCCTTAATTTCTTCTTCTATTAAATGAGAATAATCTAATAGTATCCACCTTGAAGGGGGAAAGGGAGATATCTAGTTTCTGAGAAATGGCCATCACTTACTCCAGAGACTAAATATTCTAGTTTCTGATTTTTCAAATACCAGTCTTATAATTCTGAAACTCTCCAGGTATTATGAAATGAAGAGTAAAGTATATGAATGAAGACATATATGACTGTGCTCACTCCAGGAAAATGGAGATCACAATGCTATGTAGCTTGTAAGCATTTTGATGTATTCATAGAATGTTATAAAAAACAGTTCTTTAGAAGCCATTTAGTCTAAACTCCTCATTTAATAGGCAAGGATGCATATTATAGACAACTGTTCATATTTTACCCATACTGTCTTACTCAATAGGCTATTAGCAATCTCCTAGTTTCTGAATTTCCTCTTTAGCCTGAAATTCCTAAGCCTAACCCCCATTTGCCTACAATTCTTGAGGACTTGATCTCTGGTTCACTTGAAACAACTAAATAACAATAAATTTGCAGGATAATTATGAGGATTAGATGAGAAAATAATGATAAAGCTGCTTCCCATAGGACCTGGCATATCATAAATTATATATATTATCTTCACTTCGATTTCAACTGTTTGGATCATCAAAAAATTCCTTTCCGAAAGTCTTTGAAAATACTCCCTTAAAAAACTTACTCATTCTAACAAATCAAGTGAATGAATTGATGGACATGTAATGAATTTGGTTACCAGAATTAGTGTCAGGCCAGCTGTGAAGATTTTCCTGAAATGTAGTTCACACCATTTCATTCTTTTAATCAAAAGCCTTTTGTGAATCCCTACATACTAGTTCACTAAATCCAGATTCCTCTGCATGAATTTCCAAGAGATTTTACAACCTCATTTTACCTATCCACCCATTATTCTCCAATACACTTTTCATTACTCCACTCTTAGTAAGTCTGACCTTTTCACTATTACACAAGAATGTCAGTCTCATTTTACCTTTTAGTCTTTGCTTATATATATATATATATATATATATATATATATATATATATATATGTATATATACTGTATCCACTCAATAAAACATAAACTTCTTGTCTTTGCATCTTTGGTGCTAACAATATTTTGCCCATGGCAGGTGCTAAATAAACCTATACTGAATTGTATTCTTCATACTAATTAATTCACAAATTGGCAAGGGAAATCAGTTATACTGAATCACTAAAAAAATCTCTGAAAAATCCCATTCTTGATCTTTTACCTTTGCTGTCATTCCCTAGCTAGGTCTACACAGAATCAGACATTACTATTTGAGAGACATAGCAGACATGAGTCCCACAACTCCAGAAGACGGAATTCAACAATAGAAGCAGACACTTCTGAGCTTCCTATGATCATGTACTTTTGGTGCTTGCTTCCTGCTAAGAAAAGAAATTTCATTGAGATCAGAAATGAAAATAATTTCAAGTCAAACTATAGTGACAACCAAGTAATATAATTGCTGGAGAACTTTATATCATGTGAGTCAGTGATAAAAAGCATTTTGTATTATTTCTTCCTATGAATTCCTGCAAAGGGAAGAAATGGAAAGAATAAATAAAACTCTTGTGACAGAATTTTTTCTTCTAGGACTTTCTGGCTACCCAAGACTTGAAATCATTTTCTTCCTTCTAATTCTAGTGATGTACATAGTAATCCTGTTTGGTAATGGTGTCCTCATTATAGCAAGTATATCTGATTCTCGCCTTCATACACCTATGTACTTCTTCCTCAGTAACCTCTCCTTCCTGGACATTTGTTACACAACCATTTGTATACCTTTAACTCTGGCAAATTTCTTATCTAAGGAAAAAAACATTTCCTTTACAGGATGCGCAGTGCAGATGTGCCTTGGCTTTGCCATGGGAAGCACTGAATGTTTACTCCTGGGCATGATGGCCTTTGACCGTTATGTGGCCATCTGCAACCCTCTAAGATACCCCATCATCATGAACAAGATTGTGTATGTTCTGATGACTTCAGTGTCCTGGTTATTGGGAGGGATCAACTCAGTAATGCAAACAACTCTTGCTATGCAGTTACCATTCTGTGGAAATAATGTCATCAATCATTTTGCTTGTGAGATCCTAGCAGTCTTAAAATTAGCCTGTGCTGATATTTCCCTCAATGTGATTAGTATGATGGTTGCCAACATGATCTTTCTGGTTCTACCATTGGTGGTGATTTTTTTCTCCTATATCTTTATCCTCTATACCATTCTGAGGATGAACTCAGCCAAGGGAAGGCAAAAAGCTTTCTCAACGTGCTCAGCCCACCTCACAGTGGTGACTATATTTTATGGGACCATCTTCTTTATGTATGCAAAACCCAAGTCTCAGGACCCTCTTAGAGCTGACAAGTTGGAAGCAACAGACAAACTTATTTCCATGATTTACTGGGTAGTCATCCCAATGCTGAATCCCATCATCTATAGCCTTCGGAACAAGGATGTGAAAGTTGCTGTGAGAAATTTGCTCAGTCAAAAAACCTTTTTCTCAGTGAAACTTCTGTAGCATGGTTCCTTTTTAGGGAACTAATGGTCACCTACTTTGCTATTCTCTAAAGCATATTATGTAGCCCTCTATTCTTTATTTAGGAAAAAGTGTACATATAAATGGATGGACTATAAAGTAGGACAAAGATTTATACAGTAATGGTGCAATAAGTGTGTGTTATCAACTTTAAACAAATCTATTCTTTGAGTCTTAGACACTCCTTTATGCAATAGAGAAATCAATACAGCAATACAAAAATCCACTAAGGATTCTGCCATAGAAGAAGCCATGATCAGAAAACTTATTTCCATTTATCTCACTCAGTGGAGACCAGTTGAGATGGTCTAAAATTTTAAATCATGTTTATTACCTCATAACCATCAATATCTCTCAACTAAATTCAGGAGGTGAAAGGAGAGATGTGAAATTCTCATACTTGCAACATAATTAAAATCACTCTTGCTGATGTTGAATTAAAAAAAAATTATTCCTGACAACATTGTGGATAATGTGGATCAGAAAATGATTACATTTTGTCCATTCTTGGCTGTATTTTTTTAATTAAATGTTCCTTCTTAACTACTCAAGGGACCATTTTAACATTTCAAGGACAAGTACAAGCTCAAGTTTTTCACTCTTTCTTATTCAGATAATGTTGATGACTATTCATCAAAATGGTAAATGGAGCCAAAAATACAACAGTTTAATAAAGCAGATGTGTACATATTTATTCATATCTCCACAAAAAACATAGCCCATAAAGAAGATGATATATTTGAACAAACTAAAAGCAAGAATTGTACCAAAAAAAAAACCATCTTAAGGAGTTTTTCTGCTTAAAGATTTATCCTGGAAAAATTACTGGATGTAGAGCCAGAAGGCCAAAATATGTTGATCATTCCAGTTGTGCCACATACTAGTTATAATACTTTAGGTAGATCATTAAATGCATTACAGTCTTAGTTGTTTCCTTTGTAAAATGAAGGGGTTAAAATGATTAATTCCTTGATATATTTCTACTCAGAAGTCCTGTGACAGTGCTCTATTCTTAATTTTTAAAAGTTTTTCCCATTTTGTTTTCTTTGTTCTTCTTATGTTAATACTTTCAAAAAACTATGATTTAATTAATGTAGGTTACTCAGGCTAAACTTCTCCACATATTCAGTATGGTTTTAAGAGCTGTTGGGTAAAAATTCTTTAACTTCAACAAACACTTATTCAATTACTGTAATATAGAGGCAGTATGGTGTGCTGAAGAGACAGTCAGCCTCAGTCAGGATTCAAGTCCTACCTCTAGCTTATACTGTTTAGATGACCCTGGACAACTCATTTAGTTTCTCTCTGCTCTCAGACATATTTTTAAGTATATAAATTATAGAGTTTTTGCCAATTTACCTTGATAGAGAGATTTCTTCACTAGAACTCTGTATATGGGGAGTTCATCACTACACAGATGGCATCACAGATACTTTTTTTTAATGTGTGGGCCACTGCACTAAACCTTCAGGACACAAGAGAATACAAAAATCAAAGAGCTCTTTATTTCATGGTGTTAGCTTTCTGCCAGAGCTTATATTTTGTTGTTCAGTGTTTTAATGACAAGGCCTCTTCAATTTAAAGTAAGTTAGTCCTCAGATTATAGGTATAGTCTTCTATAGGGTTTATACTTGAAGCCTTTCCAGATTTGTAGAACCTGCCATAATTTCTGTTCTGCACATATTAACTTTAAAGATCAAAATTTCTACTTATAACAATGTAGGGTTTTAGAGGAAGAGTAGTTAGCCAAAATGTCTTCATATATTACCTATGTGTACTTTCTTACTTGCAATCACAATATCCAATGTCACAAACTCAGTAAAATTAAAATGTCAACAACAACAAAATAGAAGACTGCTAAGGCCAAAATGGATAAAGTCTATCTTCTTATCTTTTTTCTGAAGAATTTTGACTGTTCAAGATAATTACTGAATTCTCTCTCTCTCTCTCCTCTCTCTCTCTCTCTCTCTCTCTCTCATACACACACACACACACACACACACACACACACACACACACACATACATACATCAAAAGCATTTTCCTTCCCTAAGTTGCCTTTTAAATTAGAACTCATCTTTCAATACTACTCTGCTGCTCCTAAAAGGTACCCCATTTCGAGTTTTATAATTGTGCTCTAAATAGTCAAGACAGGAATTATTATCACCTTATCATAGATTATCTTGCATTTTCTAAATTACAGGTCAGTTTAATCTCATTTATAGTGGAGGAAATCGTGAATAGTTAAATTACAGTTACATTTATGTACACATTTTACAGATAAAAATGAAGAATAAATTAAGATCAAATAGCAGATAAAATTATTATCTCCTAACAAATAAAAAAAATTGAGAATATAATTGGGATGCTGATAGGTTTTGTTGTGTGCCCTTAGTTGTTACACATGTAAGCAGGAATGTGCTGATGGGTGTTTTTACTGGCCTCTCCAGGAAAAAAATGTACTTGGGAATCACTTTTAAGATTAGTCTGCATGGGGGAGCCAGATGGAACAATAAATAAAGCATAGCCCTGGAATAAGGAGGACCTGAGATCAAATCCAGCTTGGACACTTAATAATTACCTAGTGCTATGATCTCAGGCAAGTCACTTAACCCCACATTACCTTGCAAAAGATTAGTCTTTTATTATTAACACTCTTCTCCATTTTTTAAGTCTAGACAATCAACAAAACAAATAAATCAAAGCTAATCTGCAGTACTTTCCAATTTCCAAGTTATAAATGCCCACACTGAAAATTAACTAGCCATCTCTGTTTAGCCTATTTGATCTGCTGACAGTACCATTCTGATGATAACTGTTGAAAATTTGGAATAATTAAAAGACCTGAAGATTTTATAAATTTAGAGTTAGAAGAGGCCTTATTGAACAGTTAATCCAATTTGTTTATTTTAAAGAAGGGAAATTTGAGGTGCAGAGCATTTAAGTGGTTCATCCATGGTTTGTGGGAAGTGATAGTGCAAGGATTCATTCCTAGGTCATTATAACACAAAACTTGCATTCTTTCTGATGAACCACAGTACAATACCAGCTCTACTGGTCAGATCTAATAATATTCAGTTGGGATGAAAGGGGCAGTCAGGTATCACAACAGATAGAATGCTGAGACTGGAGTGAGAAAAAAAAACACCTTCCTGAATTCAAAACTGTCCTCAGACACTTACTTAGCCATGTGACCCTGGACAAATCACTTAACCCTATTTGTCTCAGTTTCTCCATATAAAATGATGTAGGAGGGCATCGCTCTCCTAACTTACCCTAAATTCTACCCACCTACCTCCTATTTCAGTGTAGAAAGGTATTACACTTCTAACTTGAATACTTTTCTTAGAGCATTCTCTCCCCCTCCAACTGGTAAAGTCTAGGACACAGATTCATTCTGTTGAAATACTGTGCCAAATGATAATAGCATAAAAAGAAAAAAATAAAATAGAGCTGCAAAAAATAAAACTGAAATAGAATATTTTATCTCTAGAATGATGCAGTGCAGTGTCCATATCTTCTTGATCATAAATGCTTACAACAAATGAAGGAATAAAGGAATAACTGAGTGAAAAAAGTATATTAAATTCTTATTATATGCAAAAGTATATTCTTATATAAAGATCAAATAAGAGTCAAATGTTTCATGATGAAAACAATAAAAAATGACCTAAATAAAACTTGTCTCCCATTTAACACAATGACAGTACATGGAGGGAGACTATTTGAATAAAGCAGCTATAATGAACCCACACACAACATCCAAGGTTTATAGAGAAAATTATCTCTCTCTGTCAGAAAAAAGGAGGTGTATTTGTTCCCCTATAAACACAAGTCTCCTGATTATTCCTTTAATTTATTTCTTAGAAATAAGGGATTGAAATACTATGAATTCTTCAATTAAGATTTATACTGTTCTACAATAGTTCTTATTCTCTCTGCCCACTAGTTTGTTATTTTATGGAATGATTCTAAATCATCTGAATGGTCTACAGAGAGCGGAGGGAAGAGGAGGGAAGGAAGGAAGAGGAAGGAAGGAAGGAAGGAAGGATGGAAGGAAGGAAGGAAGGAAGGAAGGAAGAAGGGAAAAAAGAAGGGAAAAGGAAAGAAAGAAAGAAGGAAGTAAGGAAAAAGGAAGGAATGAAGCAACAAAGAAGCAAATGAAAGAAACAAAAATGAAGAAGGAATGAAAGAAGGAAGCTAGATAGAAAATAGATTGTTTGTGGGGTTTTTTCTAAGTAATGGGGTTAAGTGACTTGCTAAAGGTGACACAGCGTAGATAATTATTAAGTGTCTGAGGCCAGATTTGAACTGTTGCCACAATAGAATTTGTTTTTAAGTTTTTATTTAGCATTTTATATGTGCTACACACTGTACTATGCATTGGTGAAGAAAATACAAGTAAGCCTGACAGCCTCTGACTTCAAAGTGCTTGCATTCTAATGGGGGAAAATAATTGAAAAAAAATTGAAGGAAGGAACTGCCAGAGAGCACTGAGAAGTGTTGTGCAATACTGGGCTCTGGCAAAAGAAGGAAAAAGTTAACCTATCAGAACCCAGGGACCCAGGAATAGAATCAGTTTACTCGTGGAGATGAGGTAGAGGTAATAGAGGTGAGGGGAAGGCAGAGAATATTACAAAAGTAGAGGTTATGATAGATAGATAGATTGATAGATAGATAGATAGACAGGCAGATAGACCAGAGCAGAAATCAGTGCTAAAAAACAAAGATGAATTAAGAACCTCAGCAATTTCTATATTTAATCAAAGTCAAAATTAATTTCCCAAGGCTACTATTTTTACCAACTTCTAGCTATTGTTTTTCTTTGAAATTTAACAGCTTTGCATATCAATTGTTTGATATTTTTTTAATTTGCAAAATGAGTGTTCAGAAGTGGATTTGATTTTTTTAATATGTTGATTACTTCAGTTACATATAATTAGTTTCTTTTATAATCCTATGCATATTAATTTCTTACTTTAAAAGCATTATTCTGAGAAAGAAATATAGAGGTTTAACCAGGCAGCTTATGACAGAGGAAAAAAGTTAAGAATACATTGGAGTAAAGGATCAATTATTTCCTGTCCAGCTCTAATTTCATAGTATAAAAGATACCCAGAAATTCAACAAAGTAATTTTATTTGACATATTTGAAAATGGAAGAAAGAGATTTATTAAAATGTCATTAATAATAATAAGTTTCAATGATTCAGCTAGCATCTTAAATTTCCTAGAAAGAAACAATAATTAAGAGACTTTTAGAAGCATACATATGCAAGTATTATTTGAATTTGTATATTGAATGGAATTTAGACTGGACACTCTTCTCCCTATATAAGATGGGGCTAACTTGTACATCAGTCAGAGGTTTATTTAAGAAGGCATCAAAAAAAAATCCATTTCATTATAAAACAATCTTATCTCTTCCTCTAACTCCATAAATATATAACAATAGCATTTAAATTTTATAAAATGCTTTATATATGTATGCATTTCTCTCTATGAATGTGAAATTACTTCTGACTTTGATAAATATAGAAATCAAGTAATTAAGTTTATGAACTCATTTAAGATTGTTCTTAGCAATTATTTCTGCTACTGGTGAACTGGAATATGGTACTTTGAGGTTATTGTTCTCCACTATTAAAATGGACCTTCTTTTGAGGGGACTGTTTCATTAAATCATGCTATTAATGACTGATAATGACTATTAATGACTAATAATGGCTTAATTTGCAATACTTTCCAACGAGCATTTTTATTTTAATACGTGATAAGGATTTCCTGATGGCAATGTTTTAGTTCAAAAGGAATGAATTTCTAAGGTTCAAATTTAAGGCACATCCATTTTCAAGGCAGAGCTAAGATTACAACTTGAAGTTAGCATGTTCCTGGAACTTATCCCTATACAACATTCAATGAAACCTATACACTAACATTAAAGCTACAGATCTCAACAAAAGAAGACAAGATCTAAACAAGATTTCAACTATAAACATCATGGAGAATTTTCAGTGAAAATCTGTTTCTTCCAAGAAAAAGGAATGTAAAGCCCAGCTAGGTGGGAGAGTAAGAAAGCCAGCAGGAGACTTTACATCATAGTGCAGTCCAGGTCCCAACGGCTAGAAAACAGCAGAGGTCTTGGAGCTAGCTAGTAAGCCAGTTGGGAGCGTCCCAATCCCAAAGTCTGAACCCTGGGAACACTGGGGCAGAGACAGGACTGGGTTGGGAACAAACCACTGCATAGACAGAGTGAGGACATAAAGGAGGAAACAAACCTCAGCATAGGCAAGGCCTGGGTTGAATAGGCAGCATCTAGGTTAGTGATAAGTCAAGGGTCAGGCCCCAGTCCAGCACAAAAGCTTGGGTCTACACTCCCTATACCACAGGAGCAGGGTTCAAACAAAATAAGCAAAAAAAAAAAACCTAAAAGAACACTAACACAGATAGAGATGATTAAAAATGCTACATCAGAATAAGAAAGCAATGAAAATTTTCCTACATGGCAAGTGTCAAAGTAGTCTATAAGATGGACTGAAATCTAAAACTATATAGAAGAGCTTAAAAAAAATTAAAAAACCAAAGAGAGGAAGAAGAAAATGCAAAAATGAGAGCCATGTAGGAAAATTATGAAAAATTGATTAAAGAAATCAATGCCTTTAAAAGTAAAAATAATCAAGTGAAAAAAGAATGTAACTCTTCAAAAAATAAAACTGACCAAGTAGAAAAGGAATGCAACTCATCTAAAACTCGAATCAACCACCTGGAAAGGGAATGCAACTTAACAAAAAATAAAATTAACCAACTGGAAAAGGAAGCACAAAAGTTAACCAAAGAAAATAAAACCCTAAAAATTGGACCTGAACAAATAGAAAGCAATGAATCTATAAGACACCAAGATACCATCAGAATCAAAAGGCTGAAAAAATTGAAGAAAATGTAAGGTGCCTTTTAGGAAAAGCAAAAGACCTGGAAAACAGAACTAGAAAAGATAAATTATGAATTGTTTGTCTATCAGAAAGCCCAGATCAAAAAAAAAAAAAGAGCCTGGATAATATATTTCAAGAAATTATCAGGGAAAACTGCCCAAATCTGCTAGATTAAGAAGACAAAAATCATCTTTGAAAGAATTACACAGAACTCCTCCAGAAAGAAACCCCAGGATAAACACTTCAAGGACTATCACAGTCAATTTTCAGAATGCTCAAATAAATGAGTAAGTACTACAAGCCTTTAAATACAAAGGAAGCAGGGTGGCTAGGTGGCACAGTGGATAGAGCCTGGGCCCTGGAGTCAGGAGTACCTGAGTTCAAATGGGACCTCAGACACTTAATAGTTACCTAGCTGCATGACCTTGGGCAAGACACTTAATCCCATTGCCTTGCAAAAAAAAACCCTAATAAATAGATAGATAGATAGATAGATAGATAGATAAGTAAATAAATAAATAAATGCAAAGGAAGCACAATCAGACTTACACAGGACTTATTAACTTTGACAATGAAGGATCAGAGGGCCTGGAAGACATATTTTAGAGGACAAAGAACCTTAGATTACAACCACAAATTTACTACCCAGCAAAATTCAACATGTTCTGTCAGGGGAAAAGATAGATGTTCAACAAAATAGAGGACTTCCAAAATTTCCTGATAAAATGACCAGAACTCAACAGAAAATTCAGTCTTTAAATACAAGACTCAAAAACACAAATGTTACTCATTGAATTATATACAACTCTACAAGGGAAAATAATAGTTATAACTCTTGAAAACTATATTTCTCAAGATACTTAAAAGATTGAATATAGCTGAGGAGATTGTAGTTTACGAATATGGATATGCTTAGTTCTTGTCCTATTGAAGATAACCAAAATGACATCCCTATGTTTGAGAAAAATTATAGGGCATCCAACTGTGGCTGATAAGACCACTATGAACTCAAAATCCACGAGTTATGCACAAATAGTCCCAGGTGAAAAGCTGAAATGTTTCAGTTGACCTACTTTAGGTCTGTCTTGCTCATAGAGTACTTTAAGTCTGTTTTACTCAAAGAATTCAGCACTTTTCCCTATGCTGGGCAGCTCTGTGTCAGTGTCTCCCATACCTTACAATCAATTGTAAAGTTCTTAAGAGAGACTTTCAGAGTGTCCCAGGACTTAGAGTACTGAAAGGCTTTATATTTAATTAAATCAGAAGTAACTTTAATTTACTAAATACTTAGAGGTTTATAGTGCCATATGGTCAGAGGGTAATAACCTACTTAGAAGGATTTGACATAAAGAGATTAGGAAGTGATCCTATCTTAATCCATACTTTAATTAAAAAGGGTTTACAAATCATGGTGGGGGGGTGGCTAGTTGGCAAAGTGGATAGAGCACCAGCCCTGAAGTCAGGAGTACCTGAGTTCAAATGCAACCTCAGACGTTTAATAATTACCTAGCTGTGTGGCCTTGGGCAAGCCACTTAATCCCATTGCCTTGCAAAAGAAAAAAGTTAAAAAAAATAGAATCATGGTTGGGGAGCTAAAGGGAGGGAGTGTGGAAGAGGGTATACCTGGGGGAGAATGGTAAAAATGGTTCATGCAATGATTTTGACTTTGCTTGACTCATGAGAATTGTGTATCCATGTAAGGTACTTGAAAAGGAGGTAAAATATAAAGTGAGTATAATCTGATGTGATTCATCACTCTTGAGAAATGTATTTCTAATGAGACAGAAGAGAGGCTTATTAATCAAGCAAATCAAGCAAAATCAACCTTTGATTGATAGTACTTCGAAAACAATAAAAATATAAAAAGGAGACTAGGCATTAGTTGATGAATACCAGGTGAAGATGCACAAAGACTTATTATAATAGAGAGAAAGAAGGGTGGGTGTGAACACTGAGTAAATCCTATTCAATAGATTTAGCCCAGAGAAGGAATAAG